>NC_061111.1:97574087-97647029 GCF_002878395.1 Capsicum annuum | reverse complement strand
GGTTATCGGTTTACCCAATAACCCAATAAGAAAGAATCAAACCGAACCAATAACCCAATAATTTTTTCTTAAAAAACCATTAAATAATAGTTAACCCAATAACCCAATAAAAATAAACCAATAACATTTTTAGTGGTTTGGTTTATCGGTCGGTTTGGTTTTTACACAACCTTAGTCGCTTTAAGGTAAGTCTATAGATCTGGTAAAGATTCTTAGAAAGAGGAGGGTTAGTATAGCGTGTGTCCAGGAAACTAAATGGGTAGGCACTAAGGCAAGAGATATGAATGGATATAAGTTGTGATACTCGAGAAGCGTGAGATATAAAAATGGGGTAGGTATCTTAGTAGATAAAAAACTTAAGGAGTAGGTTCTATGGGTTAAGAGAGTTAGTGATAGGTTGATATCTATTAAGTTGGCCATTGGAGGGTTTGTGAACATTATTAGTGCCTACGCTCTGCAAGTAGGTTTGGATGAGGAGAATAAGAAGGGTTTTGGGAGGTTTTGGATGAGGTGGTGAGGAGCGTCCCGAGCATTGAGAAGCTTTTCGTAGGAGGATATTTTAGTGGGCATATTGGGTCTTTATCGAGAGGTTATAATGGCATGCATAGCGGTTTCGATTTTGGGGAGAGGAATGAAGGAGGAGCTTCTCTTTTGGATTTTTCTAGGGCTTTTGAGTTGTGCATAGTGAATTAAAGATTTCTGAAGAAGGAGGAACACCTTATTATGTTTCGTAGTTCAGTGGCCAAAACTCATATAGACTTTTTGCTTCTTAGAAATGGGAAATTGTAAAATCATACCTAACGAGAATCTTTCAACTCAACATAGGCTTTTGGTGATAGACTTGGTAATCAATAAGTGTAGAAAGAAGAGGAGTGTGGAGGCTCACCCCAGGATTAAGTGGGGTAGCCTGACTTTGGCTAGTGCTTTGGAAATGGGGGAGAAATTGAAGAGCAGGGGGCTTGGAAGAGTAGATGGGATGCATATAGTATGTAGAAGTCGACTGCTAGTTGCATTAAGGAGACCTATAGAGAGGTGTTGGGTGTCTCCGGAGGTCGATCTGGCAAGCATTAAGGGGAATGATGGTGGAACAAAAAAGTTAAGAGGAAGGTAGAGTTTAAGAAAGTGTGTTATTCTAAGTTGGTTGAGAGTAAGGATGATGAGAAGAGGCAGGCGAATATGGAGGAGTATAAGATAGCTAAAATAAAGGCTAAGTTAGTGGTTATGATGACTAAGAAAATAACTTTTGAGGGCTTGTATGTGTCTTTAGAAGAGAAAGGCGAGGATACAAAGTTGTATAGGTTTGCCAAGGCTAGGGAGCGGAAGGCTCATGACTTTGACCAAGAGAATTAAACCAAGGGGGATGATGGTACAGTGTTGGTTGAGGACACCCTTATTAGGAAGAGGTGGCAGCCCTATTTTTATAAACTTTTGAATGGTAAGGGGGATAAGGTTTCGTGTTAGGGGACTTAGAGAAATCTAAGAAGTTTCATGATTATGGTTATTGTAGGCGTATCAAGGTTGAGAAGATCAAGGGGACTATTCGCAGGATGCGGCGAGGTAGGGCGATGGGGCCAGACGAGATATGCCTGAAGAGTGGAGGTAGAGTACGATGATTCTATTATATAAGAACAAGGGAGACATCCAGAGTTGCAACAACTATAGAGGTATTAAGTTGTTGAGTCATACTATGAAGGTTTAGGAAAGGGTGGTAGAGTTGAGGCTGATAAGAATTGTGACTATCTCTGAGAATCAGTTCAGTTTCATGCCAAGTTGCTCGACTACTAAGGACATTTACTTGTGAGGAAATTAGTGGAGCAGTTTCAGGAGAGGAAGAAGGACTTGCACATGATGTTTATTGATCTTGAGAAGGCATATGACAGAGTTCTCAAAGAGATTTTGTGGAGGTTCTTGGACGCTAAAGGGTTGCCCATGGCGTATACTAATTTAATTCAGTACATGTATGATGGTGCAAAGACTCGTGTGAGGAAGGTAGGTGGAGATTCGGAGCACTTTTCAGTTTTGGTAAGGTTGCACCAGAGATCGACTCTTAGCCTATTTTTATTTGCCTTGGTGATAGATGTTTTGACGCGCCATATATAATGGGAGATGCCTTGGTGTATGTTATTTGCAGATGATGTGGTACTGATTGACAAGTCTCGGGGAAGAGTTAATGATAAGTTGGATATTTGGACACAGATGCTTGAGTCTAAAGGATTTTGGTTGAACAGGACCAAGACGGAGTACTTGGAATGTATGTTTAGTGATGTGTCGTAGAAGGTTGGTGTAGTTGTGAAGCTATACTCTTAGACCATTCAGAAGACGGAGAGTTTCAAGTATCTGCGGTCTATGATTCAGGGAAATTATAAAATCGACGAGGATGTCACGCATTGTATTGGGGCAGGGTGGTTGAAATGGAGGCTCACTTCAGAAATTTTATGTGATAAAAAGGTGCCCCCGGAGCTTAAAGGTAAGTTCTACACAGTGGCAGTCCGACCGGCTATGTTGTATGGAGTGTAGTGTTGGCTAATTAAGAACTCTTACATTTAAAAGGTGAAGGTGGCGGAGATGAGGATATTGTGATGGATGTGCGGCCATACCAGGAAAGATACGGTGAGGAATGAGATTATTTAGAAGAAGGTAGGAGTTGCTTCGGCGAAGGATAAGATGTGATAAGTGAGGTTTGATTCGGTCACATGATGAGGAAGGGCTCTGGTGCTCCAATACGGAGATGTGAGACCTTGGATATGGATGGTTTTACACGGGGTAGAGGTAAGCCAAAAAATATTGGAGGGAGGTGATTAGGCATGATATGGAGCAGTTACAGCTTACAGAGGACATGACCCTTGATAGAAAGGTGTGCAGGACGTGGATTAGGGTAGAGGGATAGGGGGTGGGAGTGTGTCGGTAACAGTATGAGAGCGTTCTTTTATGTATGAAGTTTATTGTTCATGGTGTTGTATGATGTCTATGATTTTAGTTAGATAGTTTTTAGTATTATCTTGTAGCTAGCGGTGTTAGTTTATTTTGCATGTTGTACTAGTTTATATGTATTTATGTTTTGTGTTTGTTAGACTGTTTTCGGTCCTAAGCTAGAGGTCTATCGAAAACAACTTCTCTACTTCACTTGAGGTAGTGGTATGGTCTACGTACACTCTACCCTCCCAGATCCCACTATGTGGAAATACACTGAGTATGTTATTATTGTAGAAGGCCAAAAAAATGAGAAAAAAGATAAATATCATCCAACATTACATATATTCACAATATGTGTATATGAAAATATATAACTCCTCCCCCCATTATTCCTCACCCCCAACTTTGTGATGAGTAACACAAACTACACATGTGGAAAGAAGCTCAAAAGATCTCCATACATGAATTGTTGAATAGGTACACATAAAAATAGAACATGAGAGAATAAACTTTTTTTTTTTTTGGTAAACAGAATAACCTATATTCATAGAACCTATTAACTACTTTAAAATTTGACTTGACTTCAAAAATACTTTCTTAAAGGAATTCTTAATTCAGTATCTTATTCAACTTCCTTAAAATTAAAGAAATTCACCAATTTTATTTATTAGTAACTAAAGGCCTCTTGATATAATTTATTTAAAGATAGTTAAATTATATGATTTAATTGAATATGGAGCTTTAATGATATGATTTTTTTTAAAAAAAAGTTTCAATGGAGGAGCTTTAATGATGACATTGTGTTGAAGAGCTTTAATGGTGTTGAAGAAGACATTGTATTGAAGAAGAAATGGTGGGTAGTTAAATGATATGATTCAATTGTAAAATGGAGCTTTAATGAATGATTTTTTTTTAAAAAAAAGTTTCAATGGAGGAGCTTTAATGGTGAATTGAGTTGAAGAAGAAAGGGTGGGTGGATTGGGGGAGGTGTAGGGATAATTTTAAAAAATAAATATTATTTTTTAAAAAAAAGAATATAAATTATATATCAATTATTTTACACGTGACAGTTTTTAATTGGTCAAAAAAGTCAAATTCGAGTCTTTTCACGCGCCTGTGGCATGTGTATACACGCATAGGGTCAATATGGTGTGTTTGCAACGAAATGAAGAAGAATCATGGAATAATAGGTCGAAGTAAAAATTTAAATATTTTTTTGCAAATCTCAAATATGATCAGGGAGTAATTATATATTTTCTCTATTAAAAAACACACAGATGTAGAATCAATACTAGGTGAATAGTTAAAATTAAAAAAATCCATTAATCAAAAAACTTTTGTTTAATCACTCTTTTTTTTATGAACATTTGCGACTATATATATATATGAGGTGATAACATGCATGTCAAAAGGCATAACAGCACTTAACAACTAATGATACCAGGGAGATATCGTAACATCTCACTTAACGACTAATTATACCAGTGAGACATCGCCACGCCTCATTACTTTTAAACTTTACTCTTCTACTCACTCCATTTCTGTTTACTTGTCATTATTTTCTATATAGATTTTTATTTTACTTGTTAGACGCATTAAGGAAAGGCAGTAGTTTCTTCTATATATCCTTAGTATTTGCTTATTTTCCAAATCATTGTCATGATATTAATAGGATGATAAAATAATCAAATCAATAATTATTTTTTTAACGAATGTACCATATAAAAAGTGAAAAGTAGAAGTGAACGGACTGAGGGAGTAACTCCAAAGGTTTAAAATTACCCATGTTCAATGCTAGAAGTTAATTTGGTCACTCAGTTTGTACGTGTATAATTGATATAGAAAATACAAAATTAAATAAATAAATATAAAGATATAAATTACTAGGTATTTAGTATTTAGCATGTTAAGATAATGATAAATCCTTGTGAAAATAAAATATAACTGCTACAAAATCCTACTTTTTGTAATATTCCATTGTATTCAGAAATCTACTGAAAGAGAAGCAGAATGATAGAGGAGAGGCAAGCCTCAGTTTCCATGATGACGGAAAACTCCGAACAACTGCCAATGAGCACCACAACGACAAGTACAAAGAAGAGCAAAAAACTCAGCCTTATCCCTCTCATCTTCCTAATCTACTTTGAATTAGTTGCTGGTGGCACTCATGGTGAAGAGCCAGCAGTGCAAGCTGCTGGCCCTCTCCTTGCTATTCTTGGTTTTCTAGTATTCCCTTTTATTTGGAGTGTCCCTGAAGCCATGATCACTGCTGAATTATCCACCACTTTCCCTGGTAATGGTGGTTTTATTGTATGGGCTGATAGAGCTTTTGCACCCTTTTGGGGTTCATTAATGGGTACATGGAAATTCTTGAGCGGTGTCATCAACATTGCATCTTTTCCTGTTCTTTGTATTAGTTATATGGAGAAGCTTTTCCCAATCTTCTCTTCTGGTCTTCCTAGATACTTGGCTATTTTGTTTTCTACATTATTGCTCTCTTTTTTGAACTACTGGAAATTGTGGGTTATGTGGCCGTTGCTCTTGGCGTTGTTTCACTTGCACGGTTGCACCATTTATTATAATGTCAGGCATTGCTATTCCCAAGATTCTACGTCATAGATGGATCAGTTTAGGACAAAAGGGTGTGAAAAAAATTAGAATTTGTACTTTAATACCCTCTTTTGGAATCTCAATTTTTGAGATAATGCGAGTACTTTGGAAGGGGAAGTTGAGAACCCAAAAAAGAATTTTCCTAGAGCACTTTTTTCTGCAGTTATTTTAACTTGTTTGGCATATATAATCCCACTCTTGGCCGTTGTTGGATCTGTATCAGTTGATCAAAGAGAATGGGAAACAGGGTTTATGGCCAATGCCGCGGAGATGATTTCTGGTAAATGGTTGAAAATTTGGATTGAAATTGGGGCTGTACTGTCAGCAATTGGGCTATTTGAGTCAAAGTTAAGTAGCTGCTCTTTTCAGCTTTTGGGTATGGCTGACTTAGCCTTTCTGCCCAAATTCTTTGGTTTGACGTCAAAATGGTTCGACACACCATGGGTAGGGATACTATTGGCAATAGCATTTTCACTAGGTATGTCCTACATGAACTTCACTGTTATAATTTCTTGTATAGTTTAGGTATGTTGTTGGAATTTTCATCTTTTATTTGGTTGAGAAGGAAGTTTCCTTTGATAAAAAGGCCATATAGAGTGCCAATGAAGTTGCCAGGATTGGTGATCATGTGCTTGATTCTTGCGTCTTTTTGGTGTTTGTAATGGTTATTGCAACCAAGGTTGTGTTTTTCATCAGTGCATTGATGACTGTGGGAGGAATTGTATGGTACTGCTTTATCAAGTTATGTAAATCCAAAAAGTGGCTAAATTCAATGATTATGTGGAAGAGCCACTAGTGGAATGACTGATGATTGCAGTAGACATAAAAGGAGAAAACTTTAGAACATCATTGTTGCAAAAGAAGTTTCTTTTCTTTTCTTTTGGTAGTAATTGTTGCGAGGAAGTTACCTGGGCAAGTTTGTCAAAAGGACATTTTTGAAAACTGATTTAACAAAGAGACAAAAGTCTTAAAAAATTTGTCAAATGGACACTTAAATCCACATTATCGTCAACTTTTCTAACTTAATAACTTTACCCACAAATTTTATAATAATTCACTTTAACCCAATACTTCCAACTTAATAAATTCATCCACAAGTTTTGAATAACACACTTCAACTCACTTCATCATCCACCATTATATATACAAAAATATCTAAGATTTCAAAAATATTAAATAAAAAAAAATTCAAAAGCTAAAAATAGAAGGTGGTTGTTTTTCCTTCCAAAAAGCTCCGATTTCGGCCACTTTTTCGGCGTTATTTTTCGGCGATTAGCTCTAAATCAGTCCACAAACATCATAAGCTTGTTCATTGCACCTATTGTTATCCCATTTATTTGGTATCTTCTCAAACACACTTTCCAGCATTATTAAAAAACTTGCAACCGCTCACATTACTCAAAACCACTTTAGAAAGTACATTACAGTAGCTCAGGCTATTCCAAGTTCATTTCTCTATTCCATAAACTCAGTAGTCGTTGATTAGAAGCAATATTTGTAATTTCAAGGCTTTCGTACGAATAGCTCCCCAGTCATCAACCACTATCGTCATTCATCAACCGTGCATATAACCCGACCTATACCATAAGCATAATCTACCGTGGACCAAAGCCTAATTTCAGGATGTCTATTGCAAAATTTGTTTTGATTTCTGCTGATTTCATGGGAGAATGGGTGGAGACTCCCAAATGCTGGAAATGAAGATCTTTTACCAAGGTGACAATCCCCATTGCTATTCGCCGCAACAGTTCGTACGTCGAATTAGTTGCAAGTGTAATGCAGAGTGGGGATCTAGATTGCGTCGGGCGACGTAGTGATTAGTTATCTAATGCATTCGAGGGAAAAGGTGAATCCTCCAATCATAAATAGTGATGTATGTGTGCTGATGTACACGATGGATGTCGATGCAGATGGCTTTAGGCCTATTTTAAGGATAAATATAGTTGAGAGGTCCTTCGAAGGACCGATAAATTCATCAGAATCCCACCTCCGTGCCCGGTAGTCGGCGACTATTTCAGTGATTACGAGAATGCGCCATTATCCTAGAAAATAAATTTTTGAAGCCTTTGTAGTATATTAAATTTTGCCAAGCCACGAAAATTTGATGTCTCGGGTCCCGGACTTAACATTGATGGACTACTTGGAGGTGATAGCTCATCGAGCCATTTAAAAAATGAGCATGCGCCATTATCCTAGAAAATAAATTATAATTACATAACGGTTAACTTAACATTATAAAAAAGACATGCATCTCACCTTTGCAATTGCACAGTTATAAAATTTGTGACCTGGATTTGAGTCCGTGCGTGACGTCCTCAAGACAGCCGCATTCCCACAATGACAAATTAGAGTCTTTTTAGAATTGGATTTTTCAGATGCTTGAGACATTGTAGAATTTTTAAATAAAAATAAAGTTGATGAAATAAATATAATGAGGGAGTGACAACTTTATATATGGAGCAAAAAAGATGTGCTAAGTACAAAATTAGATGTTTGTTACCATTGGAACAATAATTTTATTTTTTGGAACTGGCGGTGACACTTAATAGACTGTCGTAGATCATGACCAATGTCAGCCATCAACGAGATACTAAAGTCTACCGTAGACAAGCGTAATCGATGGACCCTCAATAACATGTTAAAAAAAATCAATAAAAGATATACTTGTGCTTTGAGGGTTCATCGACTCGTCTGGTCTATCGTAGACCTACACCTTTAGGAGTGCATCGATGGATCTCTTAATTATGCGTAGACCACAGTGATCTATGTAGACTGCTATAAACCAATACTTGGATGTTGTTTAAAAGAGAATAAATAAATTAAAAATAAATGTAGGGTGGATTTCTACACATGTGAGGGAGTATAAACAAGTCACACAATCATATTAGAGGTTATACAAATTAGGGGTGATGTTTTAAAGAGTGTGTGGATGGGTAGTGATTAAATGTTCAATCTCCTAAGAGTAATGTTTCTCAAAGTATAAGTATGTATTGAGGATGATGGTTGTTCAACCACTATCCATTCCACCTGCTCTTTTGATTTGGGGATGGTGAGGGGAGGAGTATGTGGAATGTATAGTCATCAAATACAAAATATATCCTCAAAATATACTTGTGCATTGACAAACATTACTCTGAGGATATTGAACATTCAATCACTACCCATCCACACACTTCTTAATACACCACCCCTAATTTGTATAAGCTCTAATATGATTGTGTGACTTGTTTACACTCCCTTACATGTGTAGAAACCCACCCTATATTTATTTTTAATTTGTTTATTCTCTTTTAAACAACATCCAAGTGTTGGTCTATAGCAATGTAAATAGATTTTCGTGGTTTACACATAATTAAGAGATCCATCGATGCACTCCCAAAGGTGTAGGTCTACGATAGACCGGACGAGTCGATGGACCCTCAAAGCACAAATATATATTTTACTGATATTTGACATGTGCCAACATCGATGACAGTCTATTAAGTGTCACCAACAGTTCAAGATTGTCTATCTAAATCATTTTTAATTTAATTATTTTATTCCACCAGCCCCAAAACATTTTATTATCAGTTTAAATCATTTTTAATTTAATTATTTTATTCCACCATCCCCAAAACATGTTATTATCTATTTATATTATTTTTAATTTAATTATTTTATTTCACCAGCCCCAATATTTGTTATTATCTGTTTATATCATTTTTAATTTAATTATTTTACTCCACCAGTCCCAAAACATGGTCCATCGATTCACATGGTCGACGATCAACTACTATGTTAGGTCGAGGACTGATGGAGTATACGATCGATGATAGACTATACGATCTAACAATGCATAAATTTTTAAAATGTTGTCTGCACAAACAAATAACCACAAAAAAATAACAGTCACAAAAAAAAGAAAAAACGTAATGTTCAAACTGAAAATACTTATATTGATTAAACCTGTTCATTGCATTACATGAATTTTAAGCAAAAAAGGCAAAATTGAAGAAGCTTTCTTCTAACAACATCCTATTATGAAAGCTTCTTCAGCAATGATCGTGCCCGAAAGCTTTCTTCTAATAACATCCTAAAAATTAATTTCAGGGGGATGCTGGGGGTGATGTAGTCAGGCTTTTCCATTCCAAGCCTTTCAAGAATTGTCAGCAAGAAACGAGTAATTTGTCGGAGTTCGCGCTTGAGGTAGATGTGGTCTCGACCCAGGCCAAAGTCATTCCTAAGAAGAAGAAGATCGTAATGTCTTGGGGGAATACATCAGATGGGGCGTAGGGGTATCCTTCTGGTCGGACACTTTCTTATCAATTTTATTTTTTTTTGAGACATTTTCAACTGCCTCGTCTTTTCTTTTTCTACTGCTACTAGCAGAATCAGAATCGGTACTGCTTTGATTTTAGGATGGATGATTTTTTCTTTATCTATTTTCAACACAATCTACACCTGCAGAACAAATCTTTCATTTTCAGTTCATAAACCACAAGTCTATTAATAGAAATAAGTCAATGCTCAAATGAACCCCCTCCCCCCAAAAAATAAAATAAAGAAATACCCCATCAAAATCCAACATGCAGTATCAAAATCAAACTAGTGCACCTAATCAAACTAATAAGCTATTAATCTTTCAATTTTCACTATTTCAGCCATCATATTTTAAAAGAATTTTATATGTCTAAAAATTGATTTCAATCTAGGGCATTCTCATTTCATAGACCACAGTTCTACGGACAAGAACAGGTCGCTGTTCGAATCAAAATGCCGAAATAACTCTTCCACTATCAAACAGTTCACTCCACACACCAACCAAAATCCAACATGCAATATCATAACAAAACAATTGCTAAAAATCAAATTAGTGCACCTAATCGAACTAATTAGCTATTAATCTTTCAATTCCACTATTAAGCAACCATATTTTAAAAGAATTTCATACGTCTAAAAATAGATTTCAATCTAGGGCATTCTGATTTCATAGACCACGGGTCGATTTCATAGACTACGGGTCTACGGATAGAAACAGGTGACTATTCGAATCAAACTGACAAAATAACTCTTCAAATAACGATTAATTCCAGCATTCAACACTTCTTTGCTAAAAAAACAGAACTAACCAAAAATCCTTAATCAACCAAATTGGAAAAAAATATTCCTACATCACTACGAATCGATTAGAAAAGAAACCTGTTTAAATGGATCTACAAATGATTGAAATATAATTTTAACTAATCTTATGAAGCAACAACGAGATTTTAGCAACTGCAGAAGAAGAAAAAACAAAAATGACATTTGGGGAGAAGAGTTCTTAAAAACGGGAGTTGAGAGACAATTTAAGAGGAGAGGAGGATTTTTTTTTATATTAAAATAAGTGGATGGGTGTTAGTGTATTATGTTAAATTTGTAAAGTTAGAAAACTGATACAATGGTCCCTTGACCCATATGTGGGCTTACTTTTTTCAATGTTTCCACACTTTTTACACCCTAGCCCCAAAAAATAATTCAAAAAGAAATTTAATGTTCCTTTAGCAAAATAGTTTTAAGAAAGGTAGCTTTTGCCAATTTTTCTCAAGTTACCTTGGGAGAACCTTTTATAAGTTTTTATTAGATATCGAAAGATTCACTACATGTCTTTTATTTGACACTAGAATTTTGCCCACATAATATTATTAACTAGTGAATTTAGCCGCGCTTCGTGCGATGTTAATTTGTTTGAATAATCTTTTCATAACATAAAAATAAAAGAATAAATTTAGTCTAATGAAATTTATATATTATCTTTCAAGTTTTATTCTAATTTATCGTCAACAATAATTTTCCTCTAATTTTTCTTCCTTTAAAAGCATGATTTTCCTTGGCACATTAAACATATGTATATAAGTATTTAAACAAATTTTATTCGATATGTAAATTTTTCTAATATCCAAGTTAAAAATATGTTAAGATTCCTTTTAATTTTAAATTAAATAAATTAAATTATTTTTTAATCTACTATATTATTTATAATTAATTTTGTAATTTATTCAAAGTTTTTACTATTTAAGAGTTTGTGTACTTTAAGGAATATTTGTGTGCAGGAATATGAAAGGATTAATAAGTTACTGATAGTGATAATTGAGGAATTAAGTTGTACATTAATTACATATCAATATCTTCATTGGATATTTATGTAACACTAATATAAAAGAATATTAATTATTTTAATTAATAATTTTATCTTTCTACTATTATTATATTATTCCTTTAATGATCTATAAAACAAATTCAATGATAAGAAAAAAGAAAAAGGTAAAAAAACACGTATATATGCATTCCGTTATTGATGGAATCAAATTTCCTAATTTTTTGTACTTGCAAATTATTTAGCAAGTATTTCTTCTTATTACATTTAGGGCTTGTTTTCGTTTTATTTCCTAGAAAAATAAATTTTTTAGAAAATTGATTAGTTTATATTGTTGAAGAATAAAAAAATATCTCATGTTGATGGTTAAAGAGATGATAGATCTCTTTACAAAATTTGGCAAATCCTTCTCCATTTAAGCTAAGCTTTGACGTATATATATATATATATATATATACCATTCCACTTTCTAAAAGTTAAAATTGATAATTTAAAAAACATAAAAAGTTGAAAATGAAAACTTATTCCTAAATAGAGCTACATATATGGTATAAGTGCTCTCTTAAAAAAAATTCTAACTCATGAGTCATAACTAAAAAGTGGACCGGGGAATAGCATTAAAAACTATCGGTGCAAATCATCATGATAAATCATTTTAAATATGAACACAGACACTTGAATATAGATAAATAGAAAATGATGTATGAAAATTAATACTTCTTGACGCTTATTTATAGTATGAAAATTTGGAATAGATACAAACCTACATAAAGAATGGAAAATAACCATTCCATTTACAGATTACTAAAGCATCATAATTAACAGTATGTACCAGAAAGAAGGTATACATACATACCCCATTTACATGTCAAACACCCTTACGTAGGCGTGTGTTTCAATGTAATGTTAGTAAAAGGTTTTGATGAAGAGTAATGCACGTTCTTTAATTTTGTATTAGATTGAGCAGTTGCTTTTCATTTCGGCTTTCACTGTCCTTTTCTTTCAAATTCCCTCAATTTTTTTTACTCTTCTATCTTCCTCGGCTTTCTTCTTCATCCTTAAAAGCACAAATCAAGAATATATTCACCTGAAATTGTTACTTACCATGAAAAGCTTATATGAATTTTTTAATCTTAAACACCCAAAATCAAATTTTGTAACTTCTAAGTGACAAAAAAGAACCTTTTTAAAGTTTAAACAATCATACCTTAGTTGAGTAAGTCTCAGTCAGCTATTTAACTCCTCTAATTTTGTAAGATTTCCCCATAACTCAATGAAAAATATGAAAGAAACTCACTGAAAATATTAGGAAAGGGAAGGTAGAAAAGACAACCTTTCTATATAAATTTCCCAGACTTCTTATCAGCTATTTTCCCCGTGAGAAGTTTGTTTGCGAAACTGACCATGCCTTCTTTCTATGAGTTCTCAAGAATTGGAACTGCATTAATAAAGTTACACACTCCTTCATAGTGAACGCATATGTGAAAAGTTCTCTAATAAGGTGTAATTGAATATTTTCAATGAGTAATGAAATTTGTGTGCTTTACAAAACAGTTTAACCAGGGACAAGCAAGGGAGTTCATCGTCGAAAACTTACACTATACATATACAGTAAAAATTACACTCCGCCTTCTTTCTTTAAGGATTTCTTCTGACATTTACTTCATATTTTAAATCTCCTTGATGAAAATTTTGATTCCGTTGGTCTAATCAAATTTTCAACCATATGAATTACGGTATTCAATTAACGCAAGGTGTAATACTAACTGAAAATTATAACGCAAAATGTAAAATATAGTGAAAACCACAACTTATACACAAAGTATTAGACACAAAAACATCTAAAGGAAGTGGAAGAAGAAGGAAAGAAACTACATCCAAAAAAACTACAACAAATCTTCGTTTCCAAATACAAACTATAAGTATAGAATAATTTACTGAAACGGTAAGCATTTATTATCTAAACGGTTAAGTAAGATAGTGGGATGTAAAGTTGAAAATATTTTTCAAACGGTTAAGAGAATGGGATGTCACTTTCCAGCTTTTTAAAAAAAATTAAGTAAGAGTAATGTGTAATTAATGTAGTACATAAATGAATAATTAAAAAGTAAAGAGAAAAAGAAAAAAAAAGAAAAGAACATGAAAAAAAATAGTAAAAAATAGAAGAAAAAAAGATAAACAGCTTTCTTAGCCTACGAGGCATGCCACATCAGCATGCCTCTAATCCTCCTTTATATATTGATTTGTATGCTTTTGTTCTATTTTTCTACTGTATCATTGTATAGCTTTGTATAGAAACCAGAAAAAAATAACTTGGCAAAAGTACAAGCATTTGTTAGAAGATTAAGCTCCGTTTGGATAGGATTAAAATCTGATCAAATTAATTTTTAATCTTTTTTTTAGTTTTTTTTCAGGTGATTGCTAAAACTAATAAGTGCTTAAAAAAGCTAAAAATTGGTTAAAAAGAGCAAAAAGTGAGAAGTTGGTACCCCCAACTTTTTACTTTTCAGATTAAAATTCTTTTAGGTTTGACCAACATATTTATCTTTTTGTCCCTTATATTTTTCTCCAATTCCAATAATACCCTGAACTTGTCACCCTTAAATATATCGTTGTTCTTTTTTCTTTTCCTCTTTGATGCTTCTCTCCATCTCTTCCCACTTCATTTTTCTCCGCTGTTTTCAGAAAATTCATCATTACATCAGAGGTTTGCATATTTTTTACCATATTACAATAAAATACTACTTTTATATAAAAAAATATCATAATTTTTTTAACATTTAAAAATAAAAAAATAACTTATATTTATAACATAATCACTTTACGTTCAAATTGTATTTAAGTTAAAATTATTTTTGAATTATTATAATTAAAAAGTATAAAGAATTCACCTTATTTATGGTGTTAACAACTTTAAGAACATTTAAATCATTTTGACAACCAAAAAATGTTAAGTATCACTTGGTTACCAAACATATAATTTTTTTTTTTAGCCTCAGCACTTCTATCCAAACACCTATCTACTTAATTTATAAACACTTATTTCAAGCTTTTAATCACATAAACTAAAAATATTATTTTTTTACTTCTATCCAAATGGGCTCAAAGCAAAATACTTGAAATTTTTAGTTAAGGCGTGTTGATAGCTAAGGCGTGGTGAAGAAGTTGTCCGTAAATATTTTACATCTAGAATGGTTTGAAGAAGACATGATTCCCCCCTGAACTTGTCTGCTCAGCTTACTTTGACACTTAAACTAAACTTCTGTATATTTACCCCCTTAACATCTTTAAAGTGTATTAGTTTCACCGCTAATGCTGACGTGACATTTTCAAGATAAAAAGGGCGCGTTTATTTGTAAAAAAAATTAATTTCAGTAATACTATATTTAAAAGATAATAGAAATTTTAAAACAATAAAAAAATGACACTTTTTTCTTCTTTCTTCTTCAAAACATCAACAACAACAACACTCAAATTCCTCCATTAACAACCTCAAATACATTCTTCACCAACACCCCTCTTCAATTTTCTTTTCATTTTCCTCCATTAACACCACCAAAGAACAACCACGAAGACACTAAATTAAAATTTTTCCTCCATTGAACACCATCTCAACCTTCAATCCAACTTCCTCAAAATTTGAACAAAAATTAAATTAAATTGATGATTTTATCTTTAAACCACTTAGCATTAATGGGATTTCTTTTAATTTTTACTTTTGATATTTTTTTATAAGATAATTTTTGAGTAGTAAAATAAATAAAAATTATTTTTGACTTGGTGAGGGTATTTTCATATTTGAAGAAGAAAGAAATTGGGTTGGGAAGATATTTTTCGTGTACTGAAAGGGGAGAAAGAGCGGGGGTGGGGTGGGGTGGGGTGGGGGCTGAAAGAGGAGAAGAAAGGGGGGCACTAGAAGGGGAGAGGGAAACGGGGAGGGAGGGATGATTTGAAGGTAGTTTCCATGGTGTTTGTAGGGGTGGGGGATGGAAGAGAAGAAAAGAAGAGGGAGGGTCTATAGAAGAAGGAAAATTAGGAGGGGGGTAAGGGGGAGTTTGGGGGGGGGGATTTTTTTATTTAAATATATTTATATATTATTTAGTATATATTTTTAATTTAATATATATATATATTAAAAATATATATATTTTTTATATAAAAATAATACATATATATTTTTTACTTTTTAGAAAACATATATTAAAATAGTACGTGTGTGGGGTTATTTTTTTTTGTAAATTATAATTTCTTACGTGACAATGACATGACACTGATTTGGAAAAGATATGACTTGAGTGTAGTGCTCTCTCTGTTGTGAGTCTGGAATTGTGATTTTGAGGGTGTATTTAATTCACTTGAAAATTGTTAAGGGAGGTAAATAATAATAAGTTAAGTTAGAGTGCTAAAGTAAGTTGAGTGGACAAGTTTAGGGGAAAATCATGTCTCTTCTCTCTCTCTCTCTCTCTCTCTCTATATATATATATATATATATATATATATATATTATTTGATATGTATAAATAACACGAAATATCGAATATCATACTGAAGTATATATATTTCTACACTATCTTGATTGAAATATCTTTTTTATATAATAAATAAACAAAATGAGTTGTTATACTTTCGTTTGAATGTATATTTATACATGTATAATGTGTTTGTATAGTACAACTGGCATATTTTTTAAAGTCTGAAGTCATAATACTCTATTATACAAGTATGTATTGTCGAAGTTAGTGGCGGACCCAGGATTAAGGATCATGGGTACTTAGAAAATTAGAAAGCGAAAAAACATAACAAATTGCTTCAACAAGGTTCAAACCCAGGACATTATTTCTAGTAGAGATATCACGATTCGATTTACAAGTCATGATAGCACCTACTAAATTCTGCCAATAGGTAAGTCAAAACCATAATCCGAAGCTAACGCAATGGGTTAATTCGGTAGGGAATACCCATCATGGGCCAAATTCAAGAACACTATTCATAAATAAGCAAGTGTTCTAAATAGATAAAAACAGTCAATCTAAAATACCATCCCATGACCTGGTAGAGCCAGTACAAGAGAATCTAATGTCAATAATACAACTTTAAATATTTAGAATAGACAATAACATTTGTCTTGAAGTAAGAGACTGGATATAAAGATAGATGAAAATGGTTTGCTCAAACTCTAAGAGCTCACCCTATCTCCAAAAATCAATCACCGCACAAATGACGATCAACAACGTTAGCTAGTATTTGAATCTGCACCAAAAAGGTATAAAAATGTACTATGAGTACTAAAACAACGGGTACTCAGTAGTCATCATCGGCCGACTGAGTTAAATTATTATATAACTATGATAAAATACAAGATACGTAGCTAAGTCAAGGTACAGAAACTAACCTGGATCATCTCCAATATCGCTGTACATGATAAGCAATTCAACCGAAATAACAATATAACATAAGGCATCATCATATGCCAATATTGTCGTACATAATAAGTAAACAATTCGAAATAATAACTTATCGTATAGTATCATCAAGCATAACTACAAAATTAGCTCTCATATGCCAATTGATGTAGAAAAAGTAAAGAACTTGTCACAACCTTCCATATGACTGGAGAGTACACTCAAGAGAAGAATAAAGCAACCAACTGACATCATAGATAACCTTCATCGTAATTTAATCATCATTCCATAATTATTATCATATGCCATTTACCAACATTCTCAAAATTTACACACATTCCATAATACTACAATCATTTATCAACCTTATCATCTATACTCAAAAGTCACCAACTATTAGCTAACCATTTCTTATTAACGAATCCATATAATAACTAGACATCATATAATCTCTAGTCATCATTTAGCAACTATTCATCACTTATCCGCTTATTTCTATTCATTAGATAATCATCATTTCTCATCTAACATCATTTATAATCTAATCCACATTTATCAGCTAATCCTTGATTGACAACTAGGCATTATTTTATCCCTTAAATCATATTCACTGCTAATCATCAATTACCACTAATCATCAATTATCACTAATTATTAATTAACACTAATCATCAACTATACCACTTTATAATTATTTATCATTAGTTAACAACTATCACCAATCCTCATAAGTCCACTAACTATCATAATTACCATATTCGGGTCATATTCGATATTCTTAACATCAACATTGTACCCAAATTGCATATGAACAATATGTAGGTATGTAATTTTCATACATAGGGCATAACCAGACTCGAATCGGTAGATGTACACATAGGCACATCAATATAATCATCCTTTGACCTTGTCAGGAATCAATGCATCATCATAATATCCTTCGGCCTTATCGGGCAGCAATGTATCATCATAATATCCTCTGGTCTTGGAGGGTATCAATGTATTATCATGATATCCTCCGGCCTTGAAGGGTATGAATGTCAATATCTTCTTTTGGAATTTAACCGGGTATATAATTAAGGGCAAAATTCACAAATAACATATTTAAGACCATAATTATTACTTTCATAGCAATACTTTCATAATTTCTTAGGATAACAACTTGTATTTTGTATTTTTAGAAACTATTGCTATAAAAATACATATACAAATAATTTTACTGCCTTATTTAACTGAAAGTAGTTGAGGTAAATATGGTATAATTACCCATGTATTAAATGTGTAGATGCCTTTTCCATTAAAATCTCTTAAATAACATGATTTTCGTTATATTTTAACAACACTAAGCAATATTTAAATTTCAGTTTTTCCATTAGCGTGTTCTTCTAAAAGAAAAAAAGCAAAATCAAAATCAACTGAACCTTTTTCTGTTCAATTTGTTCTAATTCAACCATTTTTTTGAAATTCAACCATTATTGTTGGTGAGTCAAATTCGTCTGAAATTTCTTCTAATAAATTTCTTCGAATTCAAAATAAGCTTCAAAGTGAATTTTTAATGTTGTTGAATCAAATTTAATTGAAGATTCTGGAGTTCAATTTGTTTGAATTCAATAATCGATTGCAAATTCAACTATTACTATTGTTGAAGGTAGTGAATCATTATTGTTTTTGATTTGAATTTTTATTTTTAATCATTTTAGTGATGCTCCGTTTAATTTTTTCTTATTATCGTTAATTTGTTTGTGAAAATTTTTATAAATTAATTTGAGTTAAAAGCAATGCAACTGTAAATTGAACTGATAGAAGAAAATAGTGATCGAAATGGCTTTTTCATATTGCTCAAATTCATTTTTTTGGAGGTCTGGTTCTCAAAATTTAAGAGTATTTATGTATTTTTGATAATTTCAATTATGTATATTTTAGATTTGATCGATTAATGAGGTTGTGGCTTTGTCTGCATTTAAAGTTTAACAAATGATTTGTTATTGTATTTTTTGTTGAGAATTTTAATTGTGTTTGTAATTTTAGTTTAACAAATTTATTGTATTTGTATTTTCTACTGGAGTTTTTGGCTATGATAGTATGTATATTTTATGTTTAAAACTGTAGTAGTTTGTTTGTATTTTTATTTTGTATTTGTATATTGTAATTATTAAAGGCTTACAGATATTTATTTTTGTGTAGTTTAGCTAAAATACGTTAGCAACGGGGAGTATTCCAGTTCTCATGAAGCAATCTGAAAGGTGCGCGTATGAAAAAACCTATGAAGAGTACATTACTGATGCAATATTATTGAGCACCACAACATCATACAATGAATTACACAAACTTTTAGCATCTCACCTTAATGTGGATTTGAGCAGCAAACATATTCAAATTGAATATCAAATCACTGGTAATGATGGGCAAATACAAATACATAATGATATGGGTTTAAAGGCATTTATTATGCAAAACAAAGAGATACAAGACATGAATTGTCTTTCTTTATATGTAAGCATTTTGGAGAAAGATGTTGTGAGTACCTTTGGAAGTTCATTTGTATGTGTTGTTGAAAGAAGAGACGTCCTTAGCAATTTGTATCAAGTGGTAAATACATCTGCTAAAGGTGCGTTGGTGGTTTC
This sequence comes from Capsicum annuum, assembly GCF_002878395.1. NCBI lineage: Eukaryota > Viridiplantae > Streptophyta > Magnoliopsida > Solanales > Solanaceae > Capsicum > Capsicum annuum. Next base: position 97,627,368 of record NC_061111.1, on the reverse strand, counting down.
TAAAAATACAATAATATTAAATGTATTTGAGAAAAATACGATTCAGGTGATTATCTCAGACCCACATCATAAGAATATTGAGGTAAGCCAAGTGTACTTGACTAAAAAAATTTTAAATTCAGTCAAGAAGGATTATACAATTAGGGAGAAATTTCAAACACGAAGTGCAAGGTCAAGTAAGAAATGGTACGTACATTTTATTTTAATTTGTTCATGTTTAAAATAGGTTTGGACATGAATTTTGATTGTATTTAAATTTGTTGGATACAGTTATACATTGGTGTGCAGATCAGGTAATTGTGAGTTTTTATGTCGTGCCTCTAGTAAAGGAGATTTTGGGATGTTCAAAATTAGAGATTCATACCGAAACATACTTGCCCGATGAAGAAAAAGATTTATCCCAAGATGCATGCTACTTGTATGTTGATGGGTGATATGATTAAACAAAAATTGAAAAACCACAAACGAAAATACAGTGCAACTAAAATAAGAAGTGACATGAAGAAAGAGTTTGGGATAGATTTGATATACAGTTAATGTTGGAGGGTCAAGGAAAGAGCGTTAGAAAAATTAAGGGGGAAACCATAGCATCGTATGACAAATTATCAGCCTACTTATATGTTTTGAACAATACTTATCCTAATTCACATATAAGAATGAAGAAGATGAATGAAATGAGTTCTTGTATGTATTTATAGCTCTCCATGCATTCATCAAAGGATTCAAACATTGTAGATCTATCATAGTTGTTGATGGTAGTCATCTGAGAGGAATGTATATTAGGACATTTATAACTACCTGTACCATGAATGGAGCAGGTAAGTATCATTATTTAATACATTGTATACCCTCTTGTATATTTATATATATTTCTGCATATCTATAAAAATATATAACTCTAACAAATATATAAATATCTCTAAAAAATACATGTTTAATTCAAAAAAGTTTGAATGAAACATGTAGATTTGATAATTTATATTTGTGTTGTACATTTACATTTTAGTATATGTATTTGAATTTATTTTTTCAAAAAAAAAAATAAATATTTGCAAATGTATTTATAATATATACATATGGAGTTACCATATGTATTTATATATAACTGCATAAATTTTATTTATATATGCAAGGCATATATTTCCTTTGGCATATGGTGTGCTTGATTCAGAAAATAATGCATCTTGAACATGGTTCTTTGAGAATCTAAAAAATGCGTGCGGGGAAAGACAAAACATGTGTGTTGTCTTTGATCGAAATTCAAGTATCATAAAGGCTGTTGGTGATGTGTACAAAGATGCACCTTATTATGCATCTATGTGTCATCTATGGGGGAACGTGAAAACCTTTATAGAAAGTCACACGATGCATTATCAGAGATATTTTATACAATGGCCAAATCATAGTCAAAGTCAGAATTTTACATGTTAATGAAAAAGGTTGAGGCAATTGATATTAGAGTGAAGAAATATTTGGAATTGGCTAAGTACGAAAAGTGGGTTAGGTCGTATGCAATAGTTCACCGAGGATGAACTTTGACTTCAAACATTGCTGAGTTAATAAATGGAGTACTTGTATCAGCTAGAGAACTGCCAATTTATGTTTTTCTAGAGGAAGTTCGATTGCTGTTTGGAAAATGGAATTGTGAAAATAGGTAGGAGGCTTTATATACATTCACAACTCTCATCGAAAAATTTAATGACATACTCAAAGTGAATGAGGCTTTGTGTACTCGTATGACGGTATGATCTTTTAGATTTGTGGCATTTATGCTTATGAATATAATTTTATTTCTATATATAAATAGTTGTGGACGTATGTGCTTTAAATTAAACTGTTAAGTTAGTTAATGTTCTCTTTTATACAAAAAATACATATGCAGTAAGTAATATGCAGTACTCAATGTTCACTATTAAATACATATGCATTAATCTCTTTTGCTAAACAAAAAACATCTGCAGTAAGCAATATGTATATTTATGGAATTTGTTGGTATTAAGCTCTGTTGTTGTATTTATTAGAACACATATGCAGTAAGCACAAAAATACATATGCAGTTAGCACATATGTATATTTGTATTTTGCAACTGTGTTTACAACATATCAAAATATACATTTCTCATTTTTTGTAGCAATGCATTTACATATTTGTTTTTGATATTTTTAATTTAAATTTTTAAAAATCATATCAAGTTGTACCAGCCATAGAGTATATGTACACGGTGCATGACAAACAAAAGCATTTCATCTTTGCCTTAAATAAAAGACATGCTCATGTAATGCATTTCATCTGGATGAAATACCATGTGCACATGCTTGTGCGGTCTTGGATAACAAGAATGTTACCAAGGGGCCATATTGCTGTGATTTGTATAAGCCGAAAACAGTCTTGAAAACATATGGTAATCCAATCTATCCTTTATCACACAAAGATGAATGGATAATACCAGTTAGCATACTTCGTGAAATAGTGATTCCTCCAAAGTACAAACGCCCTCCTGGAAGACCTGCAAAGAAGGATCGTGGAAAATTGGGTCGGGATATGTTTGGAAAGAAGAACATCAACTCATACAGTGGTTGTGGGGCTAAGGCTCACAATAGGCGTTCGGTAGGAAATATCTTAAATGATACATTTGTTCTTTCGTATTATTTCTTAATAATTTATTCTGCACTTTTCATAATAATGAACTCATTTGTGTGTTTAAGACATTTATATAACATTTGCTATTACGCGTTATAAATAAAAATTAGTAATACAGTTATGTATTACTAAATTTGATAGAAAAATACAAATCCTTTTTATTTGAAAAATACATATGTTTTATGGTATGTGTATTTGATAACTGAGGATTTTTTCAAATATAATTACCTATACAAATTTGTACTATGAATGTATTTTAGAGTATTTGAAATTAAATGAATAAAATTAAATTTGAACACTGCATATGTATATATTGCAAAATCTGAACACTGCATATGTCTTTTGAAGCTAAATCTCACTGTAATAAATAAAACATGAACACTGGAATAAAATATATAGTATAAAATTATTGAAAACCTATGCAACATAAAAGACTAAAATGTATTACTTGCATTCACCTCAAAATTAGTAAGTTTGATTCACCTCATATCTATTTTGAAAGTAAATGAACAAAGATTAAAATACATATGATACATACTGCATATGTATTTTTATTACAAAATCTGAACACTGCATGTGTATTTTGGAGCTAAATCTTACTGCAACAAATAAAACTGAACATTGAAATAAAACACAGTACAAAATTATTGAAAACATATTCAACTTAAAAAACTAAAATGAATTACTTTCATTCACTTCAAAATAAGTAACTTTGATTCACTTCAAAACATAAAATAAGTTTCTAATTAGAACCAACATCTAGTTAAATCTTGTCAACTACCTAGTGTAATAAATTCATCAACCATCATACTTCTAAAACTTCTGTGATACTAGTTATCTTGCTTTCCCTAACAAGCCTTAATGGTGCCTCATCGTCACTTTGATCCTTTGCTTCTTATTTTCTCATGTCGTAGTCCCACAATAGTGCAACATATCTTGTATGAAGTACGTTGGGGTTGAACTCAAACGAATGAACTCTTTGACCATAAGAAAGACACTCTGCGTATGTAACCATATTCAAACCATTGTCTCTACAAAAAAACATTGAATAATAAGTAAAATATATTTTCTACAAACTTACAAATTTGATATATGTATATTAAAATACTTACAAGCTTCCACTTGATTGTTGAGGCAAATTTTCTACAAAGAACACATCAAAAAGGTTTGTTAAGTCTTTATCTTTGTATCTTAGATGATTATCAAGAACAATACCTTTCTTTTCATAGAAATTACAAGCATGGAGACATAAAGGAATAATCTCGGCTAATTTTTTGATCTCAGCAAGAACAACCGCATAATGACTAGAAGATTCAAATGAATCATATAAGAATATGCACCTTTCTGAGAATGATAAAATAGCAAGAACCCAATAATGTCTGTCCTTTGTATTGACAGGAATAAAAATATTGTCCACTGTATTCCATGGCACTGTAGCATGCATACGGAATCCATTGATGTATTTATTAAGATGGTACTTCTGTCCTCCCATATTAAGATTTGGATCATCCACAGAATAAACTTCCATCACAGTCCTAATTATGTTCATGAAGTTGCAATCTACTGTGCTATATTTGTAAGAGCTGTGGGGCTCGTACTTCAACTTCTCCCGCAAGTAGTAGAAACAAACATAAATTTACTGCAATAATTAATAACATAAATTTTAGAACATTCAAACAAGTTCTATACAAAAATAGCATGTGTATGTAAGGTAAAATACATATGTATTTTTAGTTTAAAGTTTAAGAACTGTGTATGTATAATTTCATTTGTAAACTACTTATATACAGATAATGTAAGAAAAAAGTATATGTAACAGGATATGATTTCGTAGAACATATCATATGTATATTAATAAATTATATATGTGTTTTTAACACGATATATGTAAATAAATAAATACATTGTAAAAATATATATGGATATCGGTATATGTATTTGCAAGTAACATTATATGTATTTTAAGTAGTGTTATAACTCTAAAAGGAAATATATTAAAATAACATACTAACTGAGTCTGTCCATGACTGATCAACAAACCCCTTAATGTAGAACCAATTTTTATCTTCAATAGTTTCTACTCCGAAATGTATAATTGAAATGACTGATTTGCTTCTCTTGTAATGTTCCAATTGTCCCTTTTTATTTTTTTATTCAAAGCATGGTAAATCCTTAAAACATAATAAAAATAAAAAAAATAATTTTAAACAATTCAAAAGAAATACCTTTTAGTATGAACTTTAAGAAGGTTGATAGAAATCCAGACCATGAACTTATTCACAACCTTCGTGTCCACTATCCCATCAATCGGGTGAGAAACAAATGGATGCTTCTGAGAGAATGTACGTATTTGCTAGACTGAGCTCTATTTGTAATTACAGAATACAAAAATGTAAATTAAAAAAACTTATTTGCAAAACATATTACATTAAAAATATATATAACTTAGTGTACTTACCAGCTGCTGAACCAAACTTAATTGTGTGTCGGGACTCCTTGAATTTGGATGGTCGCCTAATCCGTATCTTTTGTTCGGGAGTTTGATGTTCACAATTTGTGGAGGGATGAACGATGATGCTTTTGCTCCAGTAGGCATTCAGACTAGGTAGCAGCTCATCAGGGATTATGTTTTGTGAATCAGGCCAAACTGATTTATCCCTTTTCTTACCAGTGGTTAATACATGAGTTTTAGGAGGTGTCCTAATTTGCTTCTCTGTTCAAATTTCAGCCTCTTCATGCACTGATGTATTTGCACTTAATCCAACATCTCTCTATTGGTTTACAAAAAATGAAAAAAAGATTAGTTTGTTCTGTCCATTATAACTCACATAACCTCAAAAATATGTTCATTATACATACTCGACAATGATCTTCAACAACGGTCCCAGAATGTTTATAATTCAAATTCTCATTAGGAGTTTCTTCTTCATGATTTACCGATGGATGTACGGTGATACTTTTTCTCCGGTAGATATTTAGACTAGGTAGCAGCTTATCGGGGATTTTAAATTGTGAATCAGACAAAATTGTTTCATCCATTTTTCATCGCTGGTCTACAAAAAAAGAAAGAAAAAAGCTAATTATTCTGGGAATTATTACCTCACATAAACTCAAAAATATATTCATTACACATACTCAACAATCATCTTGAACAACCTTCTAAGAATATATATAATCTAATTTATACTTCGGTGAAACTTATTAGATATTAAAAATTGAGAATCAGTTTCATCTTTTGTTTGATCTGAATGCAAATCAATACATCCTTTACAGACAAGTAAAAAAGGTAAAATAACATCAAACACACATCCATTTATATATGCTTATATCTATATATATGAAAGAACATATAAATGCGAGGTACAAAAATACATATGTGCCATCAAATGAATAAACATATGTAAGTTAAATATTTACCTTTGTACCATCCAACTTCTCATTTAAATTCTGAATGACATTGGGACTAAAGCATTGTGGTGATGTTTCGGCACCAATATAATTCATATGTTGGTGATCAGGATCTTTATGTTCATATTGTTGATATAAATACATATACAAGTTTAATAACCTATTACTACTTGAGCTTCACTGTATATGTATATATTTTTTGATGCTGAATATGTATATTCCAATCCACTAAAACTACATATTGATATAATAGTATTCTCAAAATACATATGTATATACAAAACTAAAAAAACACTATTTTACTATGAGTATCAAGTTTGCAATCAACCTAAAAATACATATATTGTTATAACAGAAGTCTTACATTTAAAAGTGCTTGTAAAAACATATATGTAACTTAAATATTTATCTTTGTACCGTCAAACATCTTATCTGAAGTCTGAACAACATCAGAACTGAAGTGTTGTCCAGATGTCTCTAGACCACAATCATCAATATTTGGCTCAGGTTCTTTATCTGCACACTATTCCTACAAATACATATGCAAGGACATTGAACAATTATTAAGAAATATTTGTATACTGTATGTGTATAATTCAATCCACTAAGATTACATAAGTAAATCAGATAGTTTTTTTAAAACAGATTTGAATATTAAAAATTTTACCTTTACGTTTGTACTGTCAAATATCTTATTCGAAGTCTGAACAACATTAGGACTGAAGTATTGTCCAGATGTCTCTAAACCACCATCATCAATATTTAGCTGTTTGGATTCTTTATCTACACACTGTTCCTACAAATACATATGCATAGACATTGAACAATTATCACGCAATATTCGCATTTGTATACTGTATGTGGATAAGTCAAACCACTAAAAATACATATGTAAATTAGATAAGATTCTTAAAGCATATTTGAATAGTAAAATTTTTACCTTTCTTTGTTTGATTGATTTCATAATCAGATCAAACTTTGTATTCACTAGCCTACGAATTCCTTTCAACTCTCGACAAACCTATTTTCATACAAAAACAATAAACAATTTTTTTAATGTGCACATGTATTTGACAAAAAAGTTACCTGATCGTGGAATGCTTCAAAACTTTATTTAAAGTAATGGCTTTTTCCTCTACAGGACTCTTTTACTTTGATTGCACTGGAGAAAAAATTACCCTAGCTGTTTGCTTCACATTCTGCCGGTTTGAAGTAGTTTCCTGTCGTATTTGAATGGGCTTAAAAACTGATGTCTTCACTCTAGCAACCTTTGCAGCACGAGGAGGTGGTGTCCTCTTTTGGATATGCTCATCAACACTATTGTGTGACTGTGTCCTTAATGGTTTCTTCACTACTGAGGTTGATGAATCAAACTTTTATTTATTTTTTGAGAGTTCATAAAATTCTTTTGGTGGTGGATCCTGGAAATCATCATCCGAATCAACTGAACGTTCATCATCAAGTCCATCCTTCTCTGGTATTTCAAACTTTGACATTTCCCTTTGAGTTGGCTCATTGTTCTTAAATACAATCTAGGAATATAGATAAAATATATTAAAGTATTTGTTAAATAATTTTAAATCAAATGTATATATGTAGACTATAAAATACATATTAATACATATGTATTTATTAACTATGAACTATGCCATCTTCATTAAACATTGTATCCATCAAATACTCAAAGTGTAGTCTAGGTGCATTTATCTTCCAGTTTAATAATCGGGGAGTTCAATTATCAACCTTGGAAGCATACTTTCATGGAACATTCGAACAACACTCATAAAACCACATTTAAATATCCAATGGCATTCCTTGTATCAAATAAAACTTTTCACCTACTTTCAACCTATTGTTCAAACTTCTAGCTAGATCCTCGAATGATAAAGTCCCCACAAAAAATCCTTATATCTACTACTCTCCACTAAATCAAAATGAAGTCAGGGTATAACTATAGTATCAACGTTAGATAAAATAAAAGAATGAAGAAAACACAGAATTGCAAATTTCTCGGCATTCTCATCATTGTTCTCCCCCCAAACTTTGTCCGTGACTACTAGAAATAATTGTCTTTTTTGTATAAATTTTGAACCGTTGTAATACTTCTCTACAATCCTATTTGGTACATTCTCGTAAAAAATAAAGTCATACCTATTACCGACATAATTCAACACAGTAATAATAGCAAATCCCCTAAGAGTAAAATGAAGAGAGGTTCTATGAGCCCGAATGACTATCGCAGAAGAAGAAATACCCTTTATCTCGAGGGACATAACACATCTGCACAACTCTGCTTGAACTACACAGTGTTTCTTCTTCATGAAATACCTATAAATGTTATTGTCACAAAAATATTTGTACTACTCCTTGTTTAATATGGTCCATAAACTTCCATCAATATCATTATCCCTGTAGGAGCACATAAGTGGTGCAAATCTTGAAAGTTTTCTTACAATGAATATTTCTTCATGCGACACCTATACAAAGTAAAACTACACCTTATTAAACTATAAAAAACAACAAAACAGAACCAACACAACAAAAAATATATATAAAATAAATATGTATATTGAACTGAACAAAAATACAAAACCATCACTAAAGCAAAATACACATGAAATTTGATATGTATGTATAAAGATACAAATGCTACCCTTAAAATATTTATTAAACATAACAAAAATACAAATGAAAGTGCATATGTATGTGTATGCATTTTGTTTTTCTATAAGCACAAAATTCCAAATGTATTTGTATTTGAAAAAATACAAATACGTCCATAACCATAAAATGTATTTTTATATTTCAACATTCCAAAATACTAAAAATACATACCAATTATTCTAAAAGTTCATATAGCCAAATACCTCTTCATGAGTAGTTCATATAAAAATATATTTTTCATACTGCAATTTAACAAATTCATCTAATATACAAAATACAAATAAACATAGCAGCTTCACAAAATTTACAACTAAATACATGTTAACCAAAAATGTATATTTAACCTATAATCTTCACAAATTAGCTTACTGAAATCCCTAAATACATATCAGCAGAATAGTAAATACATATTAGCTTTATGAAAAATTACATATTACCCCAAAATTTGATAAAAGCTTTACTGAAATCCCTAACTACATAACAGTAAATAGAAAATATATTTACAATGAAAATACCTCTTTCGCTATGTCTTCTTCAGATTAATTAGCAGAATAGCTCTCAACGTCGTCATCAACATTGCTTAACTCTGCAATTTCTTTAACTTTCCTTTTCTTCTCATATTTTTTTATTTTTTGTTCTTTTGGTGAAAGAGTTTTCTTCAACAGTTTTTTGAAAATATCAGTCATCTTCACCAGATTGTTATGAATTTATTCCTTCGTACTCACTAATTTCTTTGACTGTATAGGATTAGAAACAACTTTTACTACATCATCTTGAGTTAATCCAAGACTAAAAGATGGTGCATAATCAGAAACCAAATTAATAGGTGGTATACACCTATTTGTTCATGATTTTGGTGTGTGTTCAGCCATTAGAGCATAAAACCCTTAAAGTCAGAGTTGCTAATGGATTATAATAGCAAAAAGAATTGGAGAAACTGATAACATGCAATACCAGAATTAATTCGTTACTTGAAATAGAGGAACACTTTCCTTATCAGATCGTGCTTAAACCATGCAAAAGGAAAATGTTTGAAAGAGGAAAATCTAATAATTGTATGAAAAAAAGGTAAAGAAGAAATAAAATAAAAGAAAAAGAAAGAGAAGAGCGTGAAAAGGGGAACCTATACACGGTAACTTCTCCAAGGCGGTAAAGTAGGGGACCACTTTTAAAATAATGCTATTTTTGCTATATAGAGTAATTTCATTAAAGTGTTGCTATTTTTTATAATTTATGTCTTAGGTATGCTACTCCATGTAGTTTTTCCTATAATCAATGTCATAAGTGCCAATACAGTCAAGCATCAAGATTTCTAACATAATTCATGGCACAATACATTTAAATAAACCGGAATGACAATATAGTAAAATAATAACACAGTTACTAATTCATCAATAAGGATGCTTTCTAATATGATTACTAGCACAATTGATTAGCATGGTCATAGTCATAAGACATATCACGAGCAATAGCTTATCAATAGTATAATTCATGGCTTATCATTAACATAAAAGGTAGCTTATTAATAGCTTGAGCAATAACTAATCCAAAACCTAATCTTTAGCTTATTCATAGTATAGTCAATCACATAATTCATGGCTAAACTATATCATAGTTAAGGGCTCGTTCAATGGTGTATTCGGTAGCCCAATCAATAGCCAACACAATAGCATAATCAATGACTCCTTATAAACTTAACAAATCAATCATACATATGTCATAATTAATTAGAAATTATTTCAAATGCCATTCATCATATGCTATTGTGTCATAATCTAGGCATTTAATAAGTGTATGAGAGTCTCAAGATAACTATTCATCAGTCTTGGCTTATAGTGGGTCAAAGAGCCCACTTCTAAATCCCCAAAATATATTCTAAGTCAAATTTTATCCCGAACTAGGCTAATGTATCTAAATTTTCTCTTAGATGTATAACAAGCCACAATTAGTCCTAAGGAAAGGTTTTTCTCAAACACAACAACTAAGACCAATGGGAACTAAGACAACCTCCATTATAGTAAACAACTAAGGTAAATTAACCCTAAGCATGAGTAACTAAAGCATTTTACTTAAACTTGAGTTATCTAAAGAATTCTCATGCTAAACATGAATAACGAAGTCCAAATCTCATAAGGGATAAGGAACAAGCCAAGCATTTCAACTCTATAATTTCAATTTAGCCTAAACGATCCAACTAACCCAAGTCTTATATTTCATCAACCCAACACCTAAAACCCATCCCAAATCCAACACAATATCATAGGAATACTATGAATAAGCTCAATTTGACAAGGAATAAACCTAGCCTACTTTGACACCAAAGAAAGCTCAACGAACCACTAAACCTTTACTTTTTCCTTTCGAGAAGCCTTCTCAAGATGCCCAGCTATCAAAAAGACATTATATTCATCTATACAAGAATATCAATACCTATATTGCACCATTGTGCTTCGGGTCTAAAAATTACCTCAAAACTCCATGTGGGTCCCACGTAAGAAAATCATGTTTTCAAAATCAACCCAACATTCATACAAGCTCAAAGATCATTACCCTAAAAAATGAACGAAAATCAAGCTAAATTGGGGCTAAAATCAAGTCCTAAATTTTGGGGTTTTAAGCAAATAATCAAGAAATATCACCTAGAAAAGGGTGGATTCTTACCTTAAAGTGGTTGATAATTACAAAAATAAATATTAATCTAACTTTCCAAGCTCCCGCAAACTTCAATTTTAAGATCCTACACAATTTTAGGGCTTAGCTCTCAAGGAGAAAGATTGAAAATTCCCAAAATCATGGAAAAAGGATCTGTTTATATCCAGTCCATGTACTTGAGAGACGCTATCGCACCCCTGAGTGTGCGATCGCACTACCTGTTGACTGCATCATCAGTCGTGATCATGGCCCCTAATATGCAATTACAGCGTCGCCATCGTGACCCAAGGATGACAATCACAGCTGCATCAGTTCACAGCTGAAGACTCTACCAAGGCCTTGAGATTCATTCGAAATCCCATATACGTAATTAAACTATGTAACCATACCAAATGCGATGGCGTACTTAAAATTTCCATCGAAAGTCATTTCAACAAAATATGGGTCCCACACTTATATTTCCAATTTCTCAACTTTTCAACCAATAGGTCAAAATGAGCTTAGGTGCCTCGAGACCCAAACCAAAGGTTTACCTAGATTAAAATCAATTTACTGGAGCTGCTGGTGCAGTCAGAATTTGAATACAAGATTGTTTTGCTGAAGTTTTTGCTCAGTGATCATTTGGAAATAGCGAAGACTTCTAAAGAGGGATCTAGATCTAAAAATCAAACAAACTGTCTGATAACCGAACCATCAGTCCCAGCAAGTCATAAATGACTTGGGGTATCTATGAAAAACCTCTAACAACAAAAATATGTAGAAATATGGAAAATTACCCGAAGGGTCATTACAATATCCACTACTAAAGAAACTTTCATCCCCAAAAGTTAAGAATTAGGATATACTTAAAGTCTCGAATAGGTGAGCATATTGGGTTTGCATATCGCTCTTGATCTCCCAAGTGGCCTCCTCCACTGGGCGGTGGCCCCACTGAACCTTAACTATAAATTCCTCTCTAGTGCGCAATCGCCTGACATCATTAGCAAAAATGCGCACAGGCTCCTCTACAAGGGTCATACGCTCATCCAACTAGATTAAGTCCTATCTAAGCACATAAGATAGATCAAGAATGTATCACCGTAACATAGAAACATAGAAAACTAGATGGACAACAACAAAATATAGAGGTAAGGGTAACTCATAAGCTTACCAACTATGCAAAGAATCTCAAAAGGTCTAATATATGTAGGACTGAGCTTGCCCTTTCTCCTGAACCTCATTACACCTTTCATAGGCAATACGTAGAGGAATACACAATCACCATCTCCAAATCTCAAGGCACAAAGTCTACAGTCTACATAGGCCTTCTGCCTACTTTGAGCCACTCTTAACCTATCCTGAATTACCCTGAATCTATCCAATGACTCTTGAAGCAAATTAGTACCATGGAGTATAATCTTAGAAGTCTCAAACCATCCAATCGAAGAACGATATCTCTTACCATACAAAGCCTTAAAAGGTGCTATCTTGATACTGGAATAATTACTGTTGTTATAGGAAAACTCTGCCAAGGCTAAGTGATCCTCTTATTAGCCTCCAAAATCCATAACACAGGCTTGGATCATATCCTCAAAAACTTGAATAGTCCACTTTGACTGACCATCTGTCTAAAAGATCTCCAAAACCTTGAAGTGAACACCGAACTCTTAAATAATAGAAATGGGTACACTATGCTAATGGACTATCTCTTACACATAGATATGAGTTATCCTATCAGAACTGATGGACATCTGAATAGGAATGAAATATGCTATTTTGGTCAAATGATCTACAATGATCCAAATACCATTGGAACCACGGGATGTATGACGTAAATCACTAACAAAATCCATGGTAATCACTCCCATTTTCACTTGGGAATAGATAACCTTTGAGTCAAACCATCTAGTCGCGTAAGCTAGGTCTTTACGTGCTGACAACATAATCAACACAAATTAAAAAAAGAAGAAAGAAAAATAGAAGTTATAGATAGAAGATAGAAAAAAAATGAAAAGAAAGAACGAAAAAAGAAAGAGAAAAAGAAAAAGAAAAAGAAAATAGAAAAAAGACAATTAAAAAGTAAAAAAAATTTAAAAAATGGTTAATACAAACACAATGAGCGATTATGATGTATCTGTCATCATCCATGTCTTGTCCTTGATGTAACCATATTTTCCAAAGTATAAAAAAATATGAATTATAAAATACAACAAAAAAAGAAAAAATGAGAAAAAAAACAAAAAAAAAGAAGAAAAACAAAAAAAGAAAAAAAAGAGAAGTAGAGGCAAGAGATAGAAGAGGGGAAACAAAAGAAGGAAACGAAAAAGAAAGAGAGAAAAAAATAGAAAGATTGTAAATTGTAATTTTAAAATTTAGACTAAGTACACTCTCATTTTGCTGAAACCTCGGCCATTTTTGAAAGTCCCCTGTATATATACACATACATACACACACACACATATATATACATATATATAAATGAAAATATAATTTATTTTCAATAATAGAGGGGCAAATTTAACTCTTTTCCTTTTTTTAAAAAAAATTATATTCATCAAGGGCTTATTTATGCATTCATGTGCCACATTCTACCTATGATTAAGCTTAAGTTTCGATAATAAATTTATGAATATTTACTCATTTTGTGTATTGATTTGTGTAAGCTAATATATGCGAATAAACATGTTTCAGGCCAAAATGCACAAGAGATTGACCAAAATTGGCAAAGGAATAAAAAACAGAGTACTTCAGAATAAAAAAAGATCTATGGAAGTGAAAAAATGAGGTCAAAGTAGCACCGAAACAACGCTGATTTGTGGTCTGTTGTATTTGGGAAAACCTCCAGAGATCATAAAAAAATGCCCTCTACGTAATGGAGAGCACATTAGATAGCTAGAAAGGCATGTTGGAATCTGTGTCGCATAACTAGTTTTGCGTGTTAAGGATTGCGGTATGGAAGAGGACCACTATAACTAGAACCTCTGGGCATTTTTAAATGGTTGATCATATTTTGGCTAATTACACAATAGAGAGAAGACTACATCATTAGGGTTCTTACTATTCTACTTTTCTATCCTTTAATTTATTATGAACAACATACACTCTTGCAATTTTGATTAGAACATGAGTTGCTAAACATCTTTTTTTCTGGGATTATGGCTAAACACATGATTGTTTGGTAGATGATTGATTCGACAAAGTTTGTTCATCATATTAGTTGTTGTTATATTCTTGAGCTTACTATTTTAATGCTTAGCTACCGTTAGAATAATCTATATTCTTATGTGAATTCGAAACATGAAGCATGAGATAGAATGAAGAATATAGAGAGTAAGATTCTTTTGTAAAATAAAAAATTGATTTGTGTCTAGGATAGTAACATACCTAGATCATTTTACTTAATTACAAATTGGGAGAAGCTAATTTTGTTGCATATTCATTCTTGATCTTAGGAATGTTGACATAAAAGTGTATGTGAACAGATGAGTAGAGGCTCAAAAGATCATATATAAATCATACAATTAACCTCATAAATCAACAACTAGACAAATGCAAGCTGATTAAATCAAATTATTTACATGATTGCATAATAAAGTTGTAACCCTGAAGTTTCTTTAACTGTGATCACTACCTTTACTTGATTTCTTATTTTAATTATTGGATATGAAACACAAAAAATCAAAAAACACTCTTGGCTACTTAAACATTTTTCTAAATTTGCAGTATTAGATTTGGCCAAAGTTTTGCTAAATCATAACTCTCCTAGGTACGATATCTTAATTACACCAGTTTATAGTACTTGGAGAACCACGTATACTTGCTTGTGAGTTGGGAGTCATCATGTTTTTGGCACTGTGGTTGGAGACTTAAAAATTAGCACATTTTTCTTTTCTTTCTTTTACTATTATATTTTTCAAGTGTTGGCAACTTGATTTTAGTCATTTCTTTTGTAGGTACAATCTACCAATTATAAGCATGTTGACATAAAAGTGATATAGTCGAACCCTATCCTAAGCCGGAGAACTATTTCATCAAAAGAAGGAAGGAAACTATTCTTGGGTAGTTATATTTTAAATAGATCCCGCAGGTACAACAATGCGAGATTATTCCAATAGAGATAACATTTGAGAAAACACCTTCCATGGCAGTCTGTGAAGTAACAATCTCACTCGTAGAAAATGTCACTTCCAATATTTGAGACCAGACCTGAGAGGTCTTTTTGAGCTTAAATAGTATGGTGCAACTCTTGCATACTAGTGGGATGATTTGCAGGTCTAGTATACAAGGTTCCACAGTATCATATCAAAAATATTTTGCATGTCAATGATACATGCATTTCTACTGGGGTCTCATCCGATTATATGAGACTTACTCTATTCTTATTTCCCTCATCGACAAAAAAATGGTTGAAAGCTATGCCACCAAATTTTATAACCACGTGAAATAATCAATCTTGCATGGAAGTTCTTGACTTAATTTTTTCCATCTGGAAAGATTGCGATATTAAGGAGTGAGATGTTAGGTTAAAGTAGAGATGGTGAGAACTTGTACAAAGCATGTAAAAAATTCAAATCCCTTCCCAGAGATTGTCTGCATCATCATTAGATAAATGAGGTGTTAGCGCATACTTTAATTAAAAATCTTGAGCCATACACTAAGATATTATTAGACTCTATAGCAGATGGTCAGGACCTTGAAAATATGTATAATGAGCCTTTTGTTCTCATGAATCAAATTTCACAGAGTAACTCAAAGTAGAAGGGTGATAGGCACCAAGTTGTTGTGAAAAAGCTTGCAAATATATTAGATGCTGATAATTTCACTACATTGTAGATATACAAACTAAAATGAATATGTACCTCAATAAGTTTAACTTAGCTCTACCTCAAGCCCTAGTAAATATAGTGCAATAGGTTCAAATATTAACATATGGAAGAAATCATTCATTAGAGGTATCCAAATTGGACCAAAACCCCAATTTCTTATGGAGTGGTAATCAAGGTCAGAATTTCAACCAGAATTAATATAAAAATTGAAAATTATTAATAACAGTCATAGGTTGACCAATATAATGCTCAACCATGCCCTTTAAAAGAGATATTAAAGAAGATTATGACATACTAATCATAAAGGGCTGCAGGAAAACTCTGGAACTTATGGTGAGAAATCTTTTGAATGGTCTAAATAGCCAAAGTGAAGAATATAAAACCCTCAGAGGGTTCACCAATTGATACATATCTGAATCCAAAGTAGGTTAATGCAGTCACTACTCGCGGTAGCGAGCTACAAAAGTTTGTATAAAGAAAGTAATTGAAAGATTATAGAGATTAAAGATGAGAAAGCCGATCCTGAAAATGAGGTAAAAGTTTAAGATACATCATCTAGTATGATGTCACCACCTTATTTTCCACAGATATTGATAAAGCAAATAATGAAGAAAGGTTCAAAAAGTTTCTTGAGTTATTAAATTAGGTGCACATAATCTTTCTCTTATTGATATTCTACAGGCCCCCCCAAATTTCCTAAGTACCTCAATGATATTATGGTGAACAAGAGTTGATTAATAGAGTATGTGATTGTTGTACTTACTACAGAGTGCACAGTTAGAATTAGGAATAATGTACCCACAAAATTGAAGGATCCAAAATGCTTTACCATTGAGATTACAATTAGGAAGACCATTATATCCCGGGCTTTGTGTGATCATAGGGACAACATTAATTTGATGCCATATTTTGCCTTCAAGAAAGTGGGTTTATGTAGCCTATATTCAAGTACTATTATCCTATATTTAATAGAAAAATCTTTACCATTATCCTATTTCCTTCATTGATCATATGTTTGGTAGACTTGTAGGTTAGGAGTAATAGTTCTTTTTAGATGGTCATTAAGGATACAATTAGATAGCTATTTCACCAAAAGATCAAGAAAGGATAATGTTCAATGTGTCCATAAGAAATATATTCTTTCAAATGCCAGTCTTTTGAACTTTTAATGCACCAACCATATTTTATAGATGCATTATAGATATTTATTCAAACATGCTAGAGGATCTTGTTTAGGTATTTATGGATGACTTTCTTGTTTTTTGGTAACCTTTTTAAAGCTTACTTGTAGAATCTTAAAATGGTACTAATTTGATGTGAGGAGACGAACTTTATACTAGATTGAGAGAAATGCTAATTTTTGGTCAAGGAGGGAATTGTTCTTAGTTACAAGGTTAACAAAGAGTTCTTGAGGTAGATCATTCCAAGATTAAAGTGATTGAGAAACTACCATAGTGTCTCTATAAAGGGAGTGTGTAGTTTTCTTGGGTTGTAGGCTTTTATAGGTATGTCATTAAAAACTTCTCCAAAATCATAAGACCCATGTGCAGAAACTCAGAGAAAGAGTTGAAAATTAATTTTTGACTGATGTCTGAATTCTTTTGAGGAGATAAAAAAGACACTAGTTGAAGCCCCTATCTAGATTACACCTGATTGAGAGTTGCCTTTTAAATTGATGTGTAATGTTAGTGATG
The DNA here is from genome assembly GCF_002878395.1 of Capsicum annuum. Taxonomy (NCBI): domain Eukaryota; kingdom Viridiplantae; phylum Streptophyta; class Magnoliopsida; order Solanales; family Solanaceae; genus Capsicum; species Capsicum annuum. The sequence goes on along the minus strand of NC_061111.1, from coordinate 97,609,504 downwards.
TTGTTGCAGGGGATGTGTTGGTCCAACAAAAGGATTCCAATCCATCTTATGCTAGCACAATAATTGATAGAACTCAACCAAATTACATTTTTATTAAGAAGATATGCTAGAATTAGTGTATACTTTTGATAAATTTCAATCTTATCTTGTGCGAACTAAGTTGATTGTGCAGATAGATCATGTTGCTATCTATTACTTATTAAAACATTAATATAAGAAATTGGTATGCTCTGGGTTCATAACACTTACGATGCTTAAACTTGTAGAATATACATGTACTTATGGCTATTTTGTTGGATTTGATATGTGTTTTGAGTGATTTTGCTGGAAAATAGGTTTTGAATGCTAAATGGAAGAAAAATCTAAGAGGTTAAAGTTTTAGGCTACTTACCTAGGAACTTAATAGGAGTAGGTGCAACTTACTTAAGTAGGTGCCTAAGTAGTCGTCAGAAGTTGAAGTCCAGAGGCTTAAGAGTAGGAAAAAGAAGACCCTGACACTTACTAAGGGAACCTACGACTGTAAGTGCCACCTAGGTCCGTAGGTGTCAGAGTAGGTTGTAGAACTATGAAGTACATAGAGTTTTCAGCACTTATGGAGGTTAGGGCACTTACCAAGGACCACCTACAGTCCGCAGGTAGTACCTACGATCCGTAGGTGACCTTAGTAAGTGGTTACCGACTTTATTATTGTCCGATCATTTTGAAATCATTTCCTAGGGTTTCCATGTAACCTACATACACTCCTATGATGTTTCTAGTTAAGTTTTCCTATTTTTTTTAGGATTTAATTTCTAGGATTTTTTGTAATCTATAAATACTCTTTAGACTTTGTTTAGTAGATATATGATAGAGAGTTGAGAGAGGCCCTTTGGGGCTAAGTTTATATCATTAAAAACATCTTTGGATTCGAGGATTGGATTGTAATATTGGGATCTTATTATTCTTGGTTAGTTATTCATTTTAAGACTTTGGGATTTATTCTTTCATTATTGTGAGATTGATTCTGTAATTTTGTCTGCGGATTCCATGATTGATCTCATAACTATAAGCGGCTAATTTTCTTAGCTAAGGTTGTGGTAACCCTGAAGAATTAATAAAGCAGAGAAAGTTCCAAGTCATTTTAGATAAAGATTGTTGCTTGTATTGGGTTTTCTTTGTTCTTATTGATTTCTTAGTGGTATCCAACGTTAAGATCCTGCCTATATTAACTACTAGCTTCACAAGAGAGATACAGAGTAGGAAAAGAAGATCACAATAATAATTTGAATATTAATTATTGATCTAGGCTAATCTATATCATCCATGTAAGATTTTTATCTTTTATCTAATAATTTTAGGCCCAAAAGGTGATAGTTAACTGGGATCCAGGATAAGGGCTAGTAAAGTGACACCCTAAGACTCAAAAAAATGGGTAAAAGGTATCAAAATAGTTCGATAGTGCACAAAAAGTCCACAGAGTTAGAATCCAGGGGAAACACAAGCCTAGTGTTCTTCCTAGATTAATTACAACCAAAAATATCCATCTAGTTACTTTTACTATTTCAGCAAATCCCCCTATTTACTTTTCTATACTGCCTGGTGATTTTAACAAGTTCAAGAAAGATTCTGACGTATTCTCTATGGGTCAACCCCAACCTAGTTAGGTTACTATATTTTGACAATGACCGCTTTATTCTCATAAAGAGGTAATATCAAAATTATGGCGTCATTATCGGGGAATATGGTTACGGATTGACTGATTAGAGTTGTTAAAGTTGTCAGGTTTTCTTTTTTATTCTTCTTTAGGCATACACTAGTATATGCCTACTCTTCCTTTTATGAAAACTTAGCCAGAAGAAATATGAAGTGATAAAGACTTCTTTATTATTGATCCTTATATTTGTTATATAGTGTAGTATTGCAAGAGTATGACAGATAAAGTGTGTGAACACAAGGATAGCCTGTTGGAAGCATTCACACGCCCTGTCCACAATAATCATGAGCATATTGAAAAGTTTGATAGGTTTGGCTTGGATATTAATCAGTTACAAGTAGAGTTGGATGTAAAAGTTACTGTGTGTAATGCCCAACAACTTAGTTATAGGTGGTGTGAGACTGAAAGTTTTCTAAAAAGCCAACTCGAGGAGCTAAAATTAGAGGAGTCTAAAATTGCTCATACTCTTATGGATAGTGCCACTCTTAAGGAAAGCATACTAAAATTATATGCGGATGTAAATAATATTGCAATTCTTAAGTTGAGGAATATTGGATCTCAAGTATTTTACCACATTGTATTTGGATAATCAAATCTTGATTGAGCCATATAAACCTAAAGAAGAGTGCAAGAAGGAGGAAATATTTCTCTACATTCTTGAATTTGCTGAGGCAAAATCAAAGAATTACATTCCTCATATAAGGGCCAAGAAGTACAATATGCCACATCTATTTCTTGGGCCCTTTATTTTTATATCTCCACCCTATAAGTATAATAGGAAATCATAAAAATAATTAGGGGTGAAACTCATAAGTTCAAAGTGGAAAGAGAAATATTAGAGGCCAACTTTTGGGCTACCTTGAAGAAGTCTGAGTAATCAAGGTACCCACAGGCTTATTGGTGAGGCCTGAGTAACCAAACAAGCCCCATCATGCCATGGCGTTAAAATAGGGACTGCTTAGGAGCCAACCCAAGGTATTTTGTTGTTTGTATGTGTTATTGTGATTGAATTCAAATCTACGTACCCATGGTGCCACAGTTATATTTCTAACTCTTTTATTTTGTATTGTCCCAATGCATTAGGGACAATGAATGTCTTAAGTTAAAGGTAAGGCTGCTTGTGGGCATAGATGTCCTCTTGGGGTTTTTGTTGCCATGCCTCTTTTCCTCGGAGTCTTATTATAGTAGATCTGGCATGTTTAGTGTATTGTATTTTGTTTTTTGATGTTTTGTGTTTAACTAGAAGAACAATGAGCATCTAAGGCAAATGACATATTTTTGATAACTTTTGATAAAAATGATACCACTCCAAAATTTAGTTTTCAAACTGTGTAATATTTATATATGTTTGAACATTGTGAATCTTGTTATGACATTAGAATTAGGGACATGATAATCATTTCTAACAATTGTATGAACCGGATAGGTAGCATCTTGTGATATAATTATGTGCTATGTATGTGTGAGATACTACTTAGTTCCCTTTATGTGTTAATCCATAGCTTGCTCGATTAGTCTAGCCAAAGTTGTAGGATAGTCAGTTAGAAAAGGACCATAGGCGGTTCTTAAAATAAGGCCCCTTTTAGTCCAAACAACCTTCCATGTGTGAATTAGTATCCTTTGATCTCTATTTTGAGCCTATAATGCCTATTTTTCTTGTTACACCTTTCACCTTCCCATTTGTGTTACAATGAATCTGTTTTGTCCCTGGTCCTCCTTAGACGTTATGCACCGCAAATTAGGTAAATCACATAAGTTAAGGGTGGCTATCATAGGGGTGCATAGTGTAAAGTGGGTATAAAGAAAGTTAAAATAAGAGAAAATGAGAGTAGGGATGGGTGTGGTAGCAAAAGGAAAAGAAAAACAAAAAATATTGAAAAAAGAAAAAAAAGAGTAAAAGAAACCAGACCCAACCTGAATGTGCAACAAAAGAATTAAAAAAGGAGAAATAAGGGTGGAATAAAAAGAAATTGGTTGATAAGTGGACCCCAAAGTAAGTGTAGTGCCAAAGAGGCTTAGTCACTTTGAATGCCTATATGTACCATAATATCCCTCAAGCCTACATTATAAGCCGATTAAAGTCCTAAGTGATCTTAACTTGACGGTGTGAAAGGTAAGGTAGAAAAAATAAGGGCAGGCCTATAGTATTTTGTGCACACTGATTGGAACTTCTCTAGTGAGTGTGGGTGTCTCTTGACTTTCCCTGTATTTACATGCATGAGTTCATTGAGTGATTGGGACTTCTTTGATGTGAGAGAACATGAGTTCTGTTGATAGCAACTTACTTATTTGGGTAGTGTAATTTGTACATATGCATGGTTGGTCATTGCTAGTATAATGCCATAGTTTGATTCTTTTATGTTAGATTGTTGCGCTTCATGAATACGCATAGTTTTTTAAAAGTATTGAACTTAGAGAGGGTAATGCATTTTGAGCTAAATTTGATGATTGTCTTCCATACGTATTTTAGATTTCTCTTGGTTAAGCATCGTCATATCTTTTGTTGTGTTTTTGTTGCCTGAGGACATGCAATGTTCTTAGTTGAGGGTGTTGATGTTCTATAGATCCATATAACTTATGATACTTAAACTTGGAGAATATGCATGTACTTACGACCATTTTGTTGGATTTGATGTGTGTTTGGAGTGATTTTGCAGGAAACTAGGTTTTGGATGCTAAACAGAAGAAAAAGATGAAAAGTTGAAGTTTTTGGCTACTTATCAGGAAACTTAGTAGGAGTAGGTGCCACTTACTGAAGTAGGTGCATAAGTAGGTGTTAGAACTTGAAGTCCAGAGGCTTAGGAGCAGGAAAAAGAAGACACTGACACTTACTAAGGGCACCTACAACTTGTAGGTGCCACCTATAATTCGAAGGTGTCAGAGTAGATTGCAGAACCATGAAGTCAAGAGAGTTTTCAGCACTTTTGGAGATCAGGACACTTACCAAGGACCACCTACATTCCATAGGTAGTACCTATGGTCTGTATGAGACCTTAATAAGTGGTTACCAACTTTAATTTTCTCGGATCAATTCAAAATCGTTTCCTAGGGTTTCCATGTGACCTACATATACTCATAAAATGTTTTAAGTCCTTATTATGTACGTTTTGTCAAGTTTTCCTGTTTTATTTGGGATTTGATTTGTAAGATTTCCTGTAATCTATAATTATCCGATGCAAACCAATGTTGTTTGAGCTAATTTTGATCAATATGGCATCCACTTCCGGTGGGGTTAACCCAATGGAGGAACTAGTACAATATATGCAAGTTAGTGTGCAGAAAACTAAAGAGAAATAAAGATCATATGCAGACTTTCTAAAGGCTAAAGTGTACGTGCATAAAAATATCAAAGTGCAGTCAAAACCAGTCAACATGGTTCATGGAGAACCAAGTATCACGTGGAATTCATCGGAGGTAAGGAATATGATATTACAAGAGAATTTGTAGTATGAAATCATAGGCATATTTTCTTATGGAAAACCTGATATTCAAGAATTGCGGAAAACTATACCAGCGCAATGTGGAATAAAAAGAGAATATACGATTAGAGTGTTTGATGCAAGGCATATACTTATTAGGATGAATGGATTAGAGGATTATTCAAAAGCAGCATTCCTTAGTAATTCTAAAGATATGCAATGGAAAATGAGGACTCTCAAATGGGATCATGGTTTGAACCGGATGTTGAAACTACAATAGGAGTTGCATGGATCTCTTTATCAGATCTGCCTCCTAATTTTTTTTCAGAAGAGGCAATTTTCTCTATAGACTCGGCAGTAGGAAAACCTCTAACAATGGATATAGCCATTAGAAATCAAACTAGGCCCAGTTGTGCAAGAGTAAAAGTAGAAGTGGATTTGATAGCCAAGATTCCGAAAAGGGTAAAGATTAATGAGGAGAATGAAGTCATAGGTGTTATAAAGTCTAAATAGGCCACTGTTCAGTATGATTATATGCCTAAAAATTGTAAGGATTGTTCATTACAAGGGCATGATGAATCAACCTGATGGAATGTTCATCCAAAATTAATAAGTTTAGATCAAAAGAAAGAGCAGGAGCAATGCAAAGAAACTATCCAGGATCAGAATAATGTACAACATACAGTAGGGAGAGGACAATTAGATAATAACTTTTAGTAGTTATAGAGGAGAAACAAATACAGAAAAGATAAGTATGGGCATGTTTTAGGGGAGATTGATTAAGAACAGAAGAATATGAGTACTTCCAACACTTTTGAAGCATTGAAAGAGAATGAAGAAGGGGAAGCAAATCAGAATAAAAATAACGGTGAAGGAAATACAAATCAATCTACTAAATATTAGGTGAATAAAAGTTTTAGTAAAATTGAAACAAAGGACAAATCAGTTCAGAATGAGAAGTAGAAGCAGCAAAAGCCAAATTATGAAGTAGAGAAAGTTATAACAACAAAAGGTCAAAGTTGTCCATAAGAAGGTCAGTACAAACACATGAATCATCAAGTTGATAAGGGGGAAAACATGGAGAATCAAGAATTTGGTAAGCAACATGAGCAGCATGAATGTTGTAAGGAGCTGATGATAGTAGATCATAACATTACTCCAGTAGAAGATTTTATAGTGGAAGGGGTTGTTCCCCTTGCAATAGAAGTTGAAAAATAAGTGAAGATATCCAATGTAGCCAATGTTGATATGGATGAGGAGGATATGTATGATAATATTAAGCAAGTGACAGATGCAACTGATTTGTCTCCAAAAAAGGTTCAAATGTTAGGTGCTAAGCATTGAAAGCAAAGAAAGAAGATTAAAAAGCCACCATAATCCACAATGCAGACAAGAAGCCACCAAACAAAATCAAATATAAAATGAATGCTTTGATATGGAATATAAGATCAGTTAATACTTAGAAAGCATTTACAAGGTTAATTACAATGCATAGGAGGAATCATTTTTGTTTCATTGGTCTCATGGAGCCTTTTCAGGATATCTCCAATATTGAGGAATATATAAGAAAACTTGGGATGAACATGCCATAGCCAATGTAAATGGTAAGATATGGAAATCTATATATTCTGCCCTAGAATATAGTATCATGTGCAATGAAGATCAGCAGTTGACAAATGAAAGAGGGGCGGCTGTTTATGATACTTTAGCATATGCAAAATGTTCACATATTGAAAGATTAACTTTGTGGGATTCATTGGGTGGATTATCTATCATAATAAAGGATCCTTGGTTAGTGCTAGGGTATTTCAATGTAATAAAGGGAGAAGAAGAAAAATTAGAAGGACTGCCAGTCACAGAGGCTAAAACAGCTGATTTTAATCATTGTATCAATGTGTGTAATCTGGAGAAAAATGCATTTAAAGAGAGGACATACACTTGGTGGAATGGAAGGACAGATGGAGATTACATTTTCAAAAGATTAGATAGAATGTTATGTAATGAAATGCTGATTGATTTATTTCCAGTAATGAAAGTGGAACATTTAGTTAGAAGTGGTTCTGATGATGGACCTTTGTTATTAAAGTTTAGCACCATTAGAGAGAATTTTACCAGATCATTTAAGTTTCTTAATTTTTTGTTGAAGGAAGAATATTCCTAGAGGTGGTAAGGCAGAACTTACAATAGAATATAGAAGGGAATCTATTTTCAATATATCAGCAAAAGATAAAAAGAACTAAGACAACCTTAGCAAAATGGAGTAAAAAACAATTTGGTAATATATTTCAAGAAATTACAACTTTTGAGGAGATTTTAAAAGTGAGGGAGCAGCAGTTTGAGGAGGATCCTTCAGCAGTTAATAAAATAAATTTGCAAAGGACTCAAGCAGAACTAATAGTACAACTTAAAAGGGAGGAGGAATTTTGGAGACAAAAATTTGGTTTTGAATGGCTTAAAGATGGGGAAAGAACCAAAAGATTTTTCCATACTATTTTTAAGGTTAGAAGGGCAAGATTAAAAGTACCAAGAATTCAAAATGAGAAAGGAGTATGGATAGAGTTTTTTCAAAAATAGTTTACTAAATAAGAAGGGGATATGGATTTTTCAATGTTATAAGAATTACCATCAGTGGTTTCTCAAGAGCAGAATGAATTGTTAAAAAATCCACCTGAAATGGAGGAGGTGGGAAAGGTTGTGATGGGACTCAACAGTGATAGTGTAGGGAACCAGATGGTAGGAAAGGAGCTTTTTATCAAGCTACGTGGGATATAATAGGTCTGGATGTTCATAATATGGTAAATTCTTTCTTTTGTGGATCTGAGATGTCAAGATTCATTACTCACACTAATTTGGTATTACAACTAAAATAGTTAGTAGTGAATACTTTTCCTGCTATGAGACCCATTTCCCTTAGTAATTTTGTGAATAATATCTTTTCAAGAATAATTCAGGAAAGAATTAAGGGATTTCTACCTGACATAATTTCTGAAGAACAAGCTGGTTTTGTCCAAGGTAGAAGTATAGCTGAGAATATTCTAATGGTTCAGGAGATTGTTTCATATATAAGAAAAATGTGAAAGCCTTCAAATATGGTGATAAAGTTGGATATGATAAAATCATATGATAGAGTGGAGTGGCTATTTTTTGCAAAAGTACTAAGAAAAATTGGTTTTTGTGAAGAATTAATTGAAATGATGTATAGATTGGTGGCTAATAATTGGTACTCTATCTTGTTGTATGGCCAACCCAAAGGATTTTTCAAATATTCTAGGGGTTTGAAACAAGGAGTTCCATTCTCCCTTACTTTATCATCTTAGCTGCTGAAGTGTCTATAAGAAGTTTGAAAAATTTGTTAACACAGAAGCATTTTAAGATGTTTGGGATGCCTAGAGGAAGCCCTAAAATAAATCATCTTGCTTTTGTATATGATATGATTATCTTGTGCAAAGCATAAGTTGCAACATTGAAGAGGATCACAGATCTGTTAGAAAATTATGAGTAGGTGTCAGGACAATAGATCAATAGAGACAAGAGTTTTTTTTATTTTCATGGGAGAGTATCTAATGGGACAATAGTCATGGGAGAAGTAGCTACAGGAATCATGAGACAGGAATTCCCATTTACCTACTTAGGGTGTACAATCTTCTACAAGAGAAAAAAGAAGGAATATTACATTGCTATGATGGCTAGAATAATAGGCAAGCTGGAAAATTGGGAAAGTAAATTACTTTCTTATGGTGGTAGATATGTTATAATAAAATATGTTCTTCAAAGTGTTTCTATTCATTGTCTTTCTATTATGAACCCACCTCTCAATGTGATGAACGCAATTCATAGAGCCTTTGCTCAATTCTTTTGGAGTAACACAATAGGAGAAAGGGGAAGGCATTGGGTAAAATAGAAGAATTTGTGTCTTCCTGAGAATGAGGAAAGATTAGAATTCAGATGGATACATGATATGTCTAATGCTTTATTTTGTAAATTATTGTGGAAATTCAAAACCACAAAGTCAATATGGAGAAGATTCATGGCTAATAAGTATTGCAAGAATAGGTATCCTAATGAGATAATGTGAAAAGCTGGTGGAGGATCTCAGGTTTGGAAAAAAATGTTGTTGATTAGAGACATGATTGATCAGAATATCTTATGGAAAAGTGAAAAGGGGAATATAAACATCTTGCTTAATGACTGGACAGAGCTTAGAAGTTTATATTCTTTTGAGAATATTGAAAAAGATGACAGGTACAGACAAGTGAAGCAACTAACTGTGAATGGGGAATGGAATGAAAAATAATGCAGTTATTGTTTTCTAAGGAAATAGCTCATCACATCATGCAAAACATAAGTCCACTAGCACTAGAAGAAGGAACAGATATATAGCAATATGGAGTATTGACACTAAAGGTTGTTTCACTGTTAAAATAGCATGGCAATATATTAGATAGATAGAAGAGGTGAATGTTACATACAAGGATATTTGGATTAAAGGTTTACCTTTTAAAATATCCTTCATAATGTGGGGATTGTGGAAGGGAAGATACCAATGGATGACAATATCAGAAGATGGGGGATTGAAGGACCATCAAGATATTGATGTTGCACTAATCCAATACATGAAACACTGGCTCATATGTTCAGAAGATCAGATTTTGCTAACAGGACCTGGTCCTACTTTGCTAATTTTGTAGGTATTCATATCTAAGGAGCTAGCTTGAGAGAGATAATTACCCAATAGTGGACAGCAGCAGTAAAGCCCAGGGAGAAAGTTTATTTCAAAGATATTCCAGGACTTATCATATGGGTTTGTGGAAGAGGAGGAATGGAAAGAAGCATGAAGGAAAGGAAATCAGTTTTCCAAGAAACATTTTTAATATCACCAGTAATTTGAGAATGCTGTTAGCAGTGAGGAAACCCACCAAGACTTTTTCAACAGATTGGCCAGGTATATTGAAGAATTTTACTCAGCTAAAACCTTCAATAAAAGTCACTGTAGTCTTATGGGAAATCCCGAAGATTGGATGGGTTAAGCATAATACAGATAGAGCATCAAGGGAAAATCTAGGAACTAGTTCATATGCCTTTTGTTTGAGGGATAGCAAGGGGGATTTGATGTATATAAGAGGAGAAATGATTGAAAACACAAATAACATGGAGGCAGAAGCTATTGCTATTCTAAATATAGCTAAATATTGTAATTATATGTAGTATGAGAAGATCATCATGTAAACAGATTCATTGGCAGTGCAAAGAATATTAATAAGAGAATAGGAATGTCTATGGAGCATACAAGAGTACATGCAACAAATATGGAAGTTGGTTGCAGGAAAATAGATAATATTTCAACACATTCACAGAGAGGGAGATCATTAGCTAATTTTTTTGCTAACTAGACTCAAGATAATGGTAATTTCAGAGTCACATCAGTTCAACAAATATATGCAACAGGAAAGAGGATACTAGATAGTGACAAATTACAATTCCCTTAGCTGAGATTGTCACCAACAAAGGGATAAAGGGGTTGGGATTACAATGCCCTTAGCTGAGATTGTCACCAATAAAGGGATAAAGGGGTTCGGAAGGCTTAAGATAGTTTTCACTTGATAGTATATTTACATATTCATAAAACAACAAAAAAAGTGAAGCAGATACTGAGCCTAAGTTACAACAGCTAACAAAAAAGGACTCTCAATAAATGAGAGGAGTTTAACGGTCAGATACATCAACAGAAACCTAAGGAGCAATGCACTATCCAAATAATTTCAGGTTCGAGCATCTCAGTATCTCCCTCCCAACTATATCTGCAAAGCTAAAAGGGGTTTAGCAAAGAAATTTAGGATGGATTTCAGCATTTAAGGGGAGTTTGTTATTTACTTGGATAATTTAACATTGCTACTAAGACACAACTCCTCGATGGTCTTCAAAAACTATGGATACTTCCCGTCCAATGGAGAACACAACTGAAACATAAGAAATGCAAGCTGGAAGAGCTATTTTTAGCAGCTAACAACACAACAACATTGGCCAAGAAAAAGAGTTACATACCTATAAATGGAGTAAGGTGAACTGGTGGTGCACGAATAAAAACATGGATACAACAATGGAAGCAGTGGAGGGAGAAAAAGAAATATGAAAGATGATTTTGGAAACCCTACTTGATTTAATCTATATATTTTTCTGTCTTTTAGCAAGTAGACCGGGTTGGGATTCAAATGGGTCATTTATTAGGCCTATTGGGTCAAATTATTTTTGTACATGTTTGTTTTAATTTTTAATCAATAAAATAAAATTTTTTTCTTTAAAAAGTAATCTATAATTATCCTTTAGATTATGTTTAGCAGATATATGCTAAAGAGCTGAGAGAGGCCTTTTGGGGCTAAGTTTACATCATTCAAAACATCTTTGGATATAAGGATTGACTTGTAATCTTGGGATCTTATTGTACTTGGTTTGTTATTAAATTCAAGACTTTGGATTTTCTTCTTCATTATTGTGAGATTTATCTTGTAATTTTGTCTTTGTATTCCATGATTGATCTCATAACTATTAGAGGCTAATTCCCTTATCTAGGATTGTGCCAAGTTGTTCTAGATAAATATTCTTGTTTGTATTGGGTTTTCATTATTCTTATTTATTTCTTAGCAGTGGCTAACATTAAGATCCCTCCTATATGTAATACCTCATACTTCTACCTAGCTTAAAATCATCCCAAAAATTTTAAAGACTTGTTTAAAAGATGAATCAACTTTTATACATATGGTATTTTCAAGATTTTCACTTTTTATCATGTGGAAAATTGAATAAGATTTCCATCGATACCAAATTCACCTAAATTTGACACCCAGGCGAAGATTCAGAGCCATCAACGCATCGTGGAGCCAGCCAAAATGGCAATCATCAAAATCCAGTGAGCCTCTGTGTTTATGGAGAGTCACGCCAAGGCTCAAATTCAGAGTTGTCAAATTCCAGTGACATGATACGATAGCGCCGCGTCGCGCCAGGGGTCCAGGTTAGGAAATTTTCACAGAATTAAAATACACATTCAAGGGTTAAAAAGGTCAATTTCTCACTGCTATATATACCCAATAACACGTGATTTAGTCATAATTCACCCAAAATATATTGTTTCTCTCAAGTTTCTCTCAAGAACAAGCTAGGGTTTTCAATTGGAGATTCAAATCCAAGACTCAAATTCAAGAATCTCTTCGTCAATCTTTGTAGAATCAAGAACTAAGGTATACACAGTGTTCATTCATTGATTTATTTCATCCATGAATCCCAAGAATAAAGTTTTAAATCTTGTATTGTTAATTTTTCATTGTGCGTTGATTATGTTCATGTGATTATGGTTGTATGATTCCCGAGTTGGAATCATTATGTGTTGTTCATGAACCTATGCTAGTATGTGGTCTGAAACATATGAAATTGAGTTGAAATATGAAGTTTAGTTTTATTGATTTGATGGTCATGCCTATGCCCTAAGTCATGCATCCTAGGTGTTTGATAAAATGCCTAATGGAATTAAAATTATGCATTATAACTTAATTATGACCCAAGTGATAAGTGTATGCTTTACCCTATGACTAAGAATGACTTCCATGATATTGTGTGCATTATGAATAGTTGAGGGAATTTCCATGACATTAGGTTGATGAAAGTATGATATGTTTATATGCAATTCCATTCATGTATAAGACTATGATAACCATATGCTTCATGAAATCCCCAAATTAATATATTATGAATTGTTGCTATTGGTCATATGTTCAAGAAGTGTCATGTCCTGTCGTTTCATGCTATCGAGTCCTGGGGGTACTTGTACCCGACAATTTAGCTATGTGCCTAGAGCCAGTATCATGTTTTCATAATACTCTCAGTCAAGCCATGATCCTTAGAATTCAGTCAGTCTCATGACTCAGGAAAACTCAGTAAATTCAATATTAGTCTAGTCCTACTTAGTAATCTCAGTGACCTCAGTAGTTTTAGTAACATTAGTACTTAGTAATCTCGGTAACCTCAGTATTCCTAAAAATCTCAATAACTTTAGTACTCTCTGTCAGTCCTCAGATCTCAGTAGTATTCCGTCAATCAATGAAACTTAGTGAATTCAATTCAAATCAGTTATAAAATATGATTAGTAATAGTTTAGTATAATTAATTCAATGTCTATTCAGTTGAGAGTAGGATTCAGCACCGAGTGAACCCAGGAATGAGGACACACACTGTCAGCCAGTAGAGAGTGTGATCCTTAGTAGCAATCCCTGTGTTCTAGAATACGTAGCCAGCTAGGTTGAGATGTACCCCTACGAGTGTAGAGACTATACACATCTTATTTGAGTTTTCCTTATAGAAGGGGTTAACAGAATGTCTCCCTGTCATTGAGGGTATACTCACAACTTGTCTTTACCCATGGCATGATACTGATACCTTTCCAGTTGAGGTTATAGGTTGGACTTCACCATTTCAGTTTTAGGGCATGTTGATTAGATAATTACCTCCCATAGTCTTAGTTATAATCTAGTTTCAGTAATAGAACTCAGTTTTGTTCTACAAAAATTCAGGACTATCAGATATAGTCAAATCAATACAGTACAGAACCCAGCTAGTTCCATCAATATCGGGTCTGTCAGATACAGTCACTCATGTTATCAATATTCAGACTTAGTAATTATGTTATCATGAACTCAGTTAATAATATATTAATTATATTAAAACCCATATTATCAGTATTCAGTTTCAGGATTGTCATATACAGTCAATCAGACCAGTTCTTCATAATCAGAACTGTCAAAAACATATATTGTATTATATTCAATATTAGTTCAGTTTTGAACCTTGTGGCCTTAGAGCTTATATTCTGCATATTTATAATGTATTATTCAGTGCTCAGTTATAGATATCAGTCATGGGTTAGCTTGTGGTCCTTCGGGGTCATGATCACCGTGTAGCATTTTGGGTACCAGATTCGGGGTGTTATAAACTATGGCATAATTATTTTATAACTTTATTATTTTAGTAGTTCAGAGTTAGTTGGGGACATGTCCCATCAACTCCATAATTTTCAAAAAGTTTAGAGGCTTATAGACTATAACATGTTTTAGACAGTTTATCTCAGTTTTGGATATTGTCATACCCTATCACAGACATTGTATTATATTCAGTATTAGTTTAGTTTTAAACCTTATGGCCTTACAACTTATATTTTGCATATTTATAATGTATTATTCAGTGCTCAGTTATAGATATCAATCATAGGTTAGCTTGTGGTCCTTCGGGGTCATGAGCACCGTGTAGCCTTCTAGGTACCAAATTTAGGGCGTTACACTATATTTACTATTTGCTTCACAAGAGAGGTAGAGAGTTGGAAAAGAATATCACAATAGTAATTTTAAGATTAATTATTGATCAAGGCTAATCAGTATCATCCACATAAGATGATTATCTTTTATCTAATAACTTGAGACTCAAAATATGATAGCCAATCGGGACCCAGGATAAGGGTTAGTAAAGAAACACCCTAAGACTCAAAAGGTAAAGGGTGAAATCCGTCAAAAAGTCCATAAGATAGTAGATGATACATAACTTATTAGATTCTGCATGCAAGGTATCATAATTGTTCAATAGTGCGCATGATAAGTCTACAAGGTCATAATCCAGGGGGAATACAAGCCTAGTCTTTGTATTAGATTGATTACAACCTAAATCATCCAAATCTAGTTACTCTTAATATTTTAGAAAATATCGCATATTTACATTTCTATGATGCCTAGTGATTTCAATGAGTTCAAGCAAGATTTCTGACGTATTCTATGGCATCGACCCCAACCTAGTTTGGTTACTATATTTTGATAGTGAATACTTTATCCTCATAATGAGGTGTAGTTCTGGAGACATCAAAAACTAAGGTCAGCAGTAGATTCTTTTGTTGCAAGAGTTCTATCTTGAGATCAAGGTTAGAAGGGGACTGAAAATCAGGTAGCTAATAATTTATCTAGACTTGAAGATTAGTCTTATGATAGGCAGAATTATGTGAAGTTTCCTGATGAATAACTCCTTTCTTGAAGTATTTATAAACTACCATTGTATACAAATATTGTGAATTTAGTGGTAAGTGGGATGCACCCTCCTAAAGAAACTACCCAACAAAAGAAGAAGCTTTTTTATGACTCTTATTTTTATGTTTGAAATGAGACCTTTTGTTCAAGAAAGGAACACATCAAGTGATTAAGAGATGTATTTCAACTATCAAAGTAAAGCAGGTTCTTAACATTTGTCACTCATCTCTTTATAGGGGAGATCATAGAGGTGAACAAGAATCACAAAATGTATTATAATTTGGCTTCTTTTGCCCTACTTTGGTTAAGGGTGAATTAGTATATGTGAAGGGATATGATCAATATAAACTAATATGAGTAATCTAAAAGGCATGAGATTTCTTTGAACAGTATCTTGAGATGGAGATATTTGAGGCTGGGATATTAATTTTATAGGTCCCTTTCCACTTTTATTTAGCAATAAGTATGTTATAGTTGTGGATGATTATGTTTTAAGTAGATGAAGGCCATTGTTTTCCCTACCAATAATGCAAGAGTAGTGGTGAAATTTGTAAAAAAGAATACCTTCACTAGATTTAGGACTCCAAGTGCAATTATTAGTGATGGAGGGACACATTTCATTAACAATTGGTTCTAGAATTTATTGACCAAGTATGGGGAAAGACTTAAGGTTTCTACTGCTTATAATCCCTAAACTATTGGTCAAGCAGAGGTGTCTAATTAAGAGGCAAAACAAATTCTTCAGAAGACTGTCAATGCACAAGGAAAGGATTGGGAAATCAAGCTAGATTATGCGCTATAGGCTTATTATACTACGTACAAGACACCTATTAGGACTTTACCTTATCGTTGGGTGTATGGTAAGTCTTTTCAATTATAGGTAGAGTTAGAGCACAAAGTATATAGGGATATAAAAAATTTCAATCTTTATTTGGAGTTAGTTGGGCAAAAGTACATGTTGCAGCTAAAAAAGTTTGATGAATTTTAGTTGCATGCATATGTGTCACAACTCAAGTTTTCACCGTAATAATGAGTTTTCACGGTAACAATGACATGCCACTTAAGACCACAACTAATCCCAAACGGACCCTTGGTACTGACATATTACTAAAATCATACACTTAAACATTGAGCAAAATCATAATCACATTAGATGGGAAATGTATAAAATAAATTTATTATTTTAAGTGAAGAAATATTTGACAATAATTAATATGTTGAACTATCTATGTTTGATAAAGTCTTTACTACTAAAAAATATGAGTTACTAGGACAAGAACCCCAGTAAACTCTAAAACCCAAAAACTAAAAACTAATAATATCTAAAAGCAACTAACAATTAATCTAATCCAATGTCCTCAGATGATGAGGACTCATCGAGACTAGAATGGAAAAATTTGTAGATCTGATTTAGCCATGAGTCTAGAAACAAGAACTTGAATCTGTATAATAATAAGATATATCACAAGAGAAAAGTATGTGGTCAATAGTACTGAATATACTGAGTTTGTGAGACCTTGCTAATAGTTTTAAGTCATATAAGTCAACAATTTCATGACAATATAACTAAAATTTAAAAGGAGAATAAGCATATGAAAATGCATCAGTTCAAACTAAATATTAAAGATTTAATGCAATTCAAAATTAATATGGTAGAATCTACATATATTAGGTGAGCTCATGAAGTCTAATGTATATCTTAGTTGGGAGGTTTCCCTATACCTTGTCAACAATATAGAATCAATATGATATGGATACAACATTGGGCCTATGGGAATAAGTGTTGACTTATGTGGTAGCGCGAATCTAATCCTATGTTGGTGACATAGTTTTGGAACTTAGTTTCCCTGAACCGATGTCCTCTTGTTATTAAATACTACTCCTAAAACAATTCGTATAGTACTATTTTCTTATATATAACTAAAAAGTGTATCTTTGAATTTAGAGTAAGATACTCAATTAAAAATATCTATTCTTTCTACGTTTTAAATCATGAAATATGAATCATGCAAATTTTAGCCTAAATCATGATAAGACATCAAAAATCATGCTATATCAGGCTAATGAAAATAGATCATGTAAAATCAGTCTAAATCAAGTTATATCATGCTAAATTTTTGTTCAAGTACAATGACTAAATGAGACTATTGAACCATGCATATTCATTTAAAAGAAAAATTTTAACAGTATAATAACTTGCTAAAATTGAAATCATAATTATTAGATAGTTAGGTGTTTATCCCTATTCTTGAAAACATAAAATCTATACTTATGTTTTTATAAAATAGGGAATGAGAGTGAAAGAAAACTCTCATTGAAGATCCCACATATTTGGTAGTTAGAGTAATCTGAACTACAGGCCTTGAACTTGGCACTTGATGGATGAACCCTAGACTTTGATTGAGAGCATTTTCATTTTAGACTAACAAGATTTGACTGAATGTTATCCAACATAACTGTGTTAAAGCAGTTATCCATTAATTATCTATTAAAGTACTATTGTGTTAAAGAGGCTGATCGATTGATTATCCATTAATCTCATTTTAAATATGTTAAAACAACATAATATAGACTTAAAGATAGGAAAACACCAAAGTACCCTTTTAAAATGATTTCTTAATCGAGATAAGGTTGCATACCATAACTTATTGTATGAGTTATGGTCCACTGTGTAACTCGTACAAAGGAGTCATTGTCACTGGAAGTTTTTCATTTCTCTAGTTTTGATCAATATGGGTCCTAGTATGATCTTGAAATTGAAAGTTTGACCCATATTATGATTAGTGGTTTCAAGGTAACTTGTCAAGCTTCTAAACTTCTTAAGTGCAAGTCAATGTGTGACTTATATAATGTCAAATAACTTATACCATGAGTCGTGGTGACAGGAGAATTTTTGAAAGAATACCATGAGTTTTGCTATGATTCGTGGTCTCATTGTACAACTTGTACAAATAATTATACTGATTTGGGACTATACATCTCAAACTTTGATTTTTCATGCTAAACATTGAGTATTGTAGATTTTGAATCTGAGGTGTAACTATATCTCCCCCTTTTCATCATTTGTCATCGAATGAAGACTAAATATTAAATAAAAAGGAATGAATTACTAACACCATCGATTTGATTACTGAAACTGAATCACTAACATGATGACTGGTTTGAACTGAGAGTAGTCTATAATCTAAATCACATGAACATGAATACATACCTAAAAATCATAAGAAATTAATTATAACATAAAATTGATTAGAGTAAATATATAAGGAATAACTATTACCTCAATTTATCACTATACTATAGGAGAAGAGTTTCCCAAGTTGCTTCCTTAACAGACTGATTCCTCCATAATACTTTCACTAAAGCAATTTTCTTGTTTCTCAATCAGTGAATCTGTCTATCAAGTATCTTAATAGACATATTCCCATAAGGATTTTTATTATTCTCACCAATGCTCTCCAAAGGTAATACTAAAGATAAATCACCAATGCAGTTCTTAAGAAAGGACACATGAAACACTAGATGCTCTATTGCCAACTTAGCAGGTAGCTCTAAATCATAAGCCATATTGCTAATCTATCTCAAAATATTGTAGGGACCATTATACCACGGACTAAGATTCCTCTTATTAATCAATATCATCACCTCTTTCATGGGTAAAACATTGAATAACACCTAATCATCAACTGCAAACTTAAGGTCCTTTATTCTTACATCTACATAAGGTTTTTTATGAATATAAGCAGTCTTAAACCTCTCCTAAATCAGTTGAGCCTCTTCCATAGCTTGAAGAACTAGATCTACCCTTGTCAATACAGTTTCACCAACCTTGAACCAAAAAATGGGTGATTTACATCTTTGCCCATAAAATGCCCCAAAAAGAGCTATTTGGATACTAGAATAAAAATTATTATTATAAAAAAATCTATAAGAGGTAAGTGATTATAATAATTACCTTTAAAATCAATCACGCTAGCTCTTAACATGTCCTTTAATATCTAAATTATTCTTTTTTCTTGGCCATCTTTCTGTTGAGGAAAGTTTTTGCTGAGATCTACTAGAGTACCAAGACCCTTCTAGAAAGAATTCCTAGACTTAAATGTAAACTGAGTTCCCCTATTTGAGATAATAAACAAGGGAAATTCATGCAATATGAACAACTAATAGTTATAAAGTATGTCATAAATCTCTTCTAAATCTATAGTCTTGATAGGAAAAGTTGAGCCGACTTAGTCATCTTGTCTACTGTCACTCATGTAGAATCATGATGATGTTGAATATGGGGTAAATCTATGATGAAATCCATATCGATAATTTCCCACTTTCAAGTAGAAATTCTGATATCCTGAGTTAGAAATATAGGTCATTGATCTTCTACCTTTACATGATGGAAATTAGGACTCTTAGTCATGGAGTTTGCAATATTCATCTTCACGTTATTCCACCAATATACCTCTCTCAAGTCTTGATACATTTGGTAGATCTATGATGAATTGAGTATTTGGAACTATGAGCCTCTATCTAAATTCACACTCTCAACATATCTACATCTAGAATATATAATTTTCCCTGATTACAAAGAACACCATCTTCTCCTTAAGAGAAAACCTCCTTTTTTTGACTGCGGACAACATCTTTTAGCTGGTATAGAATAGGATTATTTTCATGATTTTCTTTAACTTCTATCATAAGTAAATCAATAAACCATTATGAATGATAAATCCATCATCCTCTGAATCTATAACCCCTAGACATGCGAGTCTATGGTTATTTCTAGCCAATTCCTTCTTTTCTTCCTCAATATGAGCGACCCTGCCTATGGAAAACCTACTAAGAGCATCAACTACCACATTGTACTTACTGAGATTATAAAGCACACTTATGTCATAATACTTGAGAAGCTCAAGTTGTCTCCTCTACCAAATATTTATCTCTTTTTGACTAAGCACTTACTGCAAGATTGTGTGATCCATAAATATATTTATATAAAGCCCATAACAGTAATACTGCCAAATTTTCAAAGCGAATGCTATAATTGCTAACTCAAGGTCATGAGTTGGATAGTTATAACTCAAAGTCATGATTTAGATAGTTATTATCATGAAACTGAAGGTATTTTGAATAATAAGCAATGGCCTTATTGTGCTGTATGAAAACACAACCAAGGACAACTCTGGACATATCAAAATAGACTACAAAACCATCTGTATTATCTAGAAAAGTAAAAACTAAAGCCTTAGCCAATTGAGTCCCTAACTCATGAAAACTCTCTTTATAGACCTTAGACAATTGAACATTATCCCTTTTTAGTGTCAATCTGGTCAATAAGGTATCAATTGATGAGAACTCATTAAAAAACCTCATGTAGTAACTGATTAACCCCCCAAACTCCTAATATCTTATGGAGTAGTGGGCCCAGACTAGTTCTTAATGCCCTTAATATTTTGAGAGTCTACCTGAATACCCTCACTAAAAAAATTCTGGAGAAATAAAATTGACCTTAACTAAAACTCACACTTGGAAAGCTTTATGAATAACTTACAATCCTTAAGAGTTTGCAACATCATTCTCAAATGATTTATATGATCCTTCTTACTCATGGAGTAAACCAAGAAGTCATCTCTAAAAATAATAATGAACATATCTAGGTTCTTCCCAAACACCCTATTCATCAAGTCCATAAAAACTGCAGAAGCAGTCATTAGTCCTAAAACATAACGGTAAATTCATATGGCCATACCATTTTTTGAAGGTTATCTTTACAATGTCATGCTTCTCTACCTTGAACTTATAATACCCAGATCTAATATCAATCTTAAGAAATATGTGGCACCCTAATGTTGTTTGAACATGTGATTTATTTTTGGGGATGAGACTTGTTCTTAATTGTGACATTGTTCAACTGATGATAATAAAATACATCTTGATAGAACCATATTTATTTCACATGAAGAGGACTAGAGCATCCCATATGGAACTATTGGGTCAAATAAAACCCTTATAAAAGATATTTTTCAACCATTCTTTTATGTCCTTAAGCTCCACCAGAGCCATTCTATAAAGTGTAACAAAAATAAGTAGAAATTGGTTACATATTTGGAAGAAGGTCTATCAAAAGTCAATTTCTCAGTCAAGAGAGTATTTAAGAAGATCCTCAGGAAAAAATGGGAAACTCATTGACTATTGGAAATAACTAAAGAGATGGGTTTGTGGACTTAGACTCCTTAAGACAAACTAGATAATTGATGCAACCCTTAAAGACTACTTTCCTATCCATAAGGTAAGAAATAAAATAACCATAAGGAATTTCAGAACTATTTTTTTACTTTATGATCAGCTCATTTAGGAACTAAAAACTTATGTGTCATGACCCAAGACTACCCCTAGTTGTAACATGGTGCTTAGAGTCACAAGTGACCTAAGCTAACACATAGCCTGGCATAACACTATGAATCTTGAAATAACTGATGTAAAAGCACTATACAGATACTGAACTAAATGATGAAATGGTAAATCGTCCAATAATATCTAATTTTAAAACCACAAAAGGTTAATATCTAATGGTATGTCCAAAAGTCTCTAATAAGATGAGTTTATGGGATAAGCCCCCAACTAACTCTAAGTACCTGAAACTGAAATAAAATAGGTAAAATACTAATATCGGTCCTCAAATAATAAGGAGTCACCAAAGTATTAATGATGATGTAGTATGAGATCGTACTATGCATGATTCGAATACTGAATGTTAGATCCTATATTATGAGATAATATAGCACAAAAGATAGTATGTAATTAGTACTTTAAATGTACTGAGTATGCGAGATAGGGAATAAATGGTATAACCCAATCACGATGACATGGAAAATTAGTGCAAGACCAAATAATAACATGTTCTGTATGATAAGATGAACAACTAAATATAAGGTCATGCAAGTAATTAAAGCCAAACTATGAACTTTGAACTATGGTTTGTGGATTGTAGGAGCTACTAGTGGGATCTACTAATAACTGAAATGCCCCAATCTAAGAAAATCAGGGTCTAACCTATAACCCTAGCAAGAAGGGTATTTTGTACCTTAGAAAGGGTATGATCACTAACCAATATGGATCCACTAAACTGATATCTAAAAGGACTAAGGTGTCAAGCCTGGTCTGATGGGTGACACTTTAGATCCTACATTAGTGTCATTGTTCTAGGACATAGGGATTTCTACTAAGTATCTTAACTAGAGGGACTTATAATAAAGGTCTTAGTCTAACTGATGGGTGAGTCTTTATCCCTACATCTGCTCGGTCCTATGTACTACTCTGAACTTGATGATACTAATATCTAAAATGCTCATAACAGTAATATTCTAGACCAAAAGTATACACATTATCTGTGAGCATTCAAAACATATTAATTGGAGAATATAATAATCATAAGTATATGTATGAAATCCTTGGTCATTGGATGTTCATAACCCACCATCTCTGAAGAGTTCAGCTATTATGACAATTCCATAAACATAGTGAATTAATGAGTATAATAACTCAAATCCAACAATCATGTATTTAACAATATAATTAAGATTTTTAATTTTTTAAAATTTCATGGTACTAAAATTCATGTTAAAAAATGGGTTTATAACCCAATGAGAACAAGGAACTGGAATATCAAGAAATTCAAAACATCTATGAACCCTAAGCTATAAGGAAGGAATTAAACTAAGGAATTTAGTTAACTTAGGGAATCAATATGTAAAAGAAGACCCATTTATTTAATCACATACCGAGATATGGAAACCCTAAAGAACCTTTGAAATTGGAAGCTTGAAGACAATAAACCTTAGTTTCCCTGAAGGGGAGAAATCATCTCTTTCTTTCTCTATGATACTAAGTGTAGTATGCTTTCTTAGTTATGAGGGCTTAGGGTTATCAATATTAATTCTCAGACTTGGGATGGATTAAATGAAGTTTTTTTGATTATAAAAGAGTGGGAAAAGACTGGAAAAGCTTAACATAAAATATAACTCACAATTTACAGACTTGACTCGTACGGACCATCCCACGATCGTAAGATCCACCAATGATTATGGGTAGTGCTCATGTTTTAGAATATGAAATGGTGTTTTATGAACAGCACCAAATGATCCTTGGTATGATAATTTGACCCACCTATAATTGTACCTTGGTTCGTAGGTTGGAAGTCCAAGTCAGATCAACTTTAGGTGTCACAATCGTATCTAAGACTGTTGTTTCTTACCATGGTGATGGGTGAAAGGTATACTTGTCATCCTTATGATTTTTAGGACTATTTCAATCATATGAGAGCATTGTATCATTGTTTAATCTCACCATCAACATACCTATGCTTGTAGGTTCTCAACGTTAGATACTGCTTCACTAAAATGGCCATAATGTTTTACTCTGATATTGAATTAATGCGAAACTAGATGAGTTATAAGACTATTCTAATATCTATCACTTAGTGGGTATTAAGATAAAAAATACTTCAGAGTCTAGTACTTATGCTTATTTTAAGTTTACTATAGAAAGATTCTTCTCAAGAAATCAAATGATAAGGGATGTCAAATTGGCTTTTAGCTAGGAGTTACTTGTATCTTTAATACATTACTAAATAACTTATCACACCACCCAAATCATGATTTTGTATTTTACATATACTTGAAGCATAGTTCTAATCGTAGATTGGATTTTTGGGGTGTTACAATATCTCCCCCTTGGGGTCATTCATCCATGAAGGAAAACTAACTAAACAAAAAAGTTAGGGAAAAAGCTGCAATTCCCATAATAAATTTGTAAGAGATGAATACTTATATGATAATTAAGTCTATAAATAAAACATGGACTGGACCAAACTCATGAATATAGGTTATGACATAAGAATAACTGGGTGACACAAAAGAAAAAGAATTAGTTGAGGTGAAACTATTACCTCAAGTTGGAACTAAGTTCGAAGAGGAAAGATGGGGGCACTTGGTCATCATATCTGCTTCTAGTTCCTAAGTAGCTCCCTTAACTGACTCATTTAACCAAAGAACCTTTATCAAAGATACCTCTTTATTCCCCAACTTATGAACCTGATGGTTAGGGATCTCAACTGGGGACTTTTCATAAGAGAGACTATCTTTCACACCCACAATCTCTAAAGGCACAATCGATGCAGGATCACCAATGCATTTCTCTAACAAGGACATATGAAAAACTAAATATATTGATGCTAACTATATGGGTAAATTGAAATCATAGGCTATATTTCCAGAATGATCCACTATCCTATAAGGGCCAACATAGCAGGGACTGATCATTTACTTTTTACCAAATCTCTTCACACCTTTCATGGGTAAAATTTCAAGTGGAAAAAATTATCACTAGCAAACTCAAATTCCCTTTTCCTTATATCTGCATAGGACTTGTAATGACTCTGGACTATTTTGAGCCTCTCTATGATCTATTGAACTTTCTCCAAAGCCTCATAAATTGAATTATACCTAAAGTGTAGCACCAGGTCTATGGTGCTCAACCTTAACCTCCTGGTAATTTGAACACTTAGCCATAAATTTTGTGATATTTTTTTCATGCCATAACACCAATAGATTTCCCATAAATCATAGTACATTTTAGTATCTCCTACGTGAATAGAATAAGGGTAATTATGAGCTTCTATTGGCATCCTCTATCTCATATAAACTACATATAGAACACATAGTCTGCCCTAAAAATAAAGAACTCTATCTCCTCTCTGGGAGAAAACCTTAACCTTTTGACTTTGGATCACTTCCTTCAACCAAAGCCAATAGGATCACTATCTTTATTTTCTTTTACCTTGTCTATCAAAGAGGATTTTGAACCATTCTAAATCAAGATATTGCCATTGGTTGAGTCAACCGATCCAACTCCTAATATAGTAAGCTAGTGAACCTTATGAACTAACTCTTTCTTCTCATACTCTATATGAGCAACACTTTCCATAGACAACCTACTAAAAAATTCCGCTGCCATATTCGCTTTACCAAGATGGTACAAGACACTAACATCATAATTCTTCAGCAACTCTAGTCACTTCCTCTGATAAAGATTTAGATCTTTCTGGCTGAACACATACTGAAGGCTTTTGTGATAAGAAAACACATTAATATAAACCCCTTGAGACAATTCCATCAAATATTTAAGGTGTAAACAACTACTAGCAACTCAAGTTCATAAGTTGTGTAGTTTTTCTCATGAGGCTTAAGATGTCTAGAGGCATATATTACAACCTTGCCATGCCGTGCTAGCACAAAACCAAGTAAAATTCTAGATGCATCATAGTAAACCACAAAACCATCTGAACACTTTATTAGAGTCAAAACTAGAGTAGTAGTGAGTCGAGTCTTCAGCCCTTGAAAATTTTTCTTGCAAGAATTAGACCACTGTAATTTGACCCTTTTTAGTCAATCTGGATATGGGAGAAGCAATAGAGGAAAACCCTTCAACAAACCATCTATAGTAACCAGCTAAACCTTTGAAAAAACTGATATGTGATGGAGAGATAGGGCTAGGCCAATTTCTAACTACTTTGGTCTATTAAGGATCAACTTAATGACTTCACCAAAAATGATATCACTAATGAATGTTACTGATTTTAGCCAAAATTCACACTTGCTGAACTTAGCAAATAGCTAACGATCTTTAAGATTCTGCAAGATAATCAACAAATGGTCTACATATTTATTTTCACTCTAATAATAAATAAGGATGTAATAATTAAGACTACAATAAACTTGTCAAACACTGCTTGAACACCCTGTTCATCATGTCCATAAAAGCTGCAGGAGCATTCATTATTCTAAATGTCATAACAAAAAATTCATTGTGACCATATTAAGTTCTAAAGGTTATCTTTGAAATGTCACTTTATCTGACTCTAGGCTAATGATAGACGAATCTAAGGTCTATCTTAGAAAAAAACTTGGCACCCTGAAGTTGGTCAAGCAAGTCATCATTCCTATGAATAAGATACTTATTATTGATTGTGACTTTTTTCAATCAATGATACTGATATATCAGATAGAATCATCTTTATTCAATATAAAAATAATGGATCATCCCATAGAGAGACACTAGACCTAATGAAACCCTTGTCTAGAAGATCTTTTAATTATTTATTCAACTTCTTCAGATTAGCTGAAGCCATTATTTAGGTTGGAATTTAAATAGGTTGGGTATACGAAAAGAGATCTATTTCAAAGTCAATTTACTGCTAGGGAGGAACTTCAAGCAAATATTCTAAAAACACATGCAAATTCATTTACCATAAGAATTGAGTCAATTTACTGCTAGGGAGGAACTTCGAGCAAATATTCTGGAAACACTTATGCAAATTCATTTACCATAAGAATTGACTCAAGAGTCGGGGTCTCAAACTTTGAATCCTTAATCCCAATAATATTATTGATACACCCTTTGGAAATTAGTTTTCTAGACTTAAGGAAAAAGATGAACTAACCTATAGGCCTAAGGTACTACCCTTCCAGTCTATGACTAGCTTATTTGGGAATTGAATCTGGGCTACTCTATTTTAAAAATAAACTAAGGAGTATCAAGAGTAGAGCCTATCTATTCCAAGAATAAAATCAAAATCTGTCATGTCTAACTTTACAAGATCGATTGATGTGGTTTTCTAAAAAAACCATGACTGGGCAATTTCTGTACACCCATCTGGATATGACTGAATTTCTAACTAGAATAGAGACAAGGAAAGGTTTTGAGAGGATTTCAAGACTGACACCAAAGTCTACTGCTATATATGGATTCACAAAGGAAAGTGTGGATCCAAGATCTAATAGTTCATAAACATGAATATGAAAGACTTGTAATATACCAATGACCACATCAGGAGACCCTTCCAGATCCTATTAAGTCTGATGGGTATATAACCTATTCTGATATTGTCTGTTAGCTGTACTAGATGTAGCATCCTATTAAGTTGGGTGACCTATTGGAACTAGAGAAGAGTTTGATTGACTTTGCTTACAAGTATCCTTACTATTTTGTAAAGCCATTGAATATTCCCTCAATCAATGGATTGGCTTGCTATACCAAAAACAACCATCACTACCAGGCTTGCACTCACCCTTGCACTTCTTACCATATTTCTTGCAAATTGAGATAGTATAAACATTATTCACATACTTTGGGACTTAGAGTCTAGTGCTCTATCCTAATTATTTTTGCCTAAGCTTAGGCACTGGAGCACTAGTAGAAGATGGGGCTAAAGCTGAAGATTTTTGGTGCAACTAAGAACGATTACCATAATCTAACCTCTATTGAGAGAAATTAAAGCTATATGTTCTAGCCCTCTTACTCTCCCTTTATCTCTACTTAATTTTATCTTCTTCAGTCTGTTAAGCATGACTATCAACTTAGAGATGTCAGTATCCATAATTAATATAGTAGTTCTACACTCTGCAGCCATATCCTTTAAAAACCTAACACAAACTTACTCATTTGGGACCTAGAGTGAACAACCATAGTCGGAGCATACTTTGACAATTGTGTAAACCTAAGAGAATACTACTTCACACTCATGTTACCCTACTTCAGATTTATGAATTCCTATACCTTAGATTTCCTTAGCTCAAGTGGGAAAAAACTGTCTAGTAATATAGTAATAAACTCATCCCACTCCACTGATCTTGTATCTACATCTTTATCATGTTTGCATTGCTTATACTAGGTGTAAGCCACTTTTTGCAATTGATAAGGAGCTAAGTCAGCACTTTCAGTTAGAGTGACACCCATGATCTCAACAACTTTCTGAATACTATCCATAAATTCATGTAGATCCTTTTTAAACTTAGATCCAAGGAATACCAAAGGATTCATATGAGTAAAGTCTCAGACTCTAGCTACTATTATATTCACTACTGGGTTGGCTGGTAAAATAGCCAACTAGTTATCTTGGGTGGCGATGGGCTGGGCTAATATTGTGAAAGCAACTCTTAATTCGACATGAGAGATTTTTTCTTTAAAAGGGTTTGATAGAGATGGTGGTGGTGCTTGTTGATTCCAAATACCATTGCCATTCCTGTTCCTTCTTTTGTTAGTTCATTTGGGAGGAAAGTTTTGTAAATATGTAATGAATAAAATAGGAGAAGGTTTTAATAAAGTTCACACTTTATTGCTTTTATGACCCGAGGCTACTCCCTAGTCGCAACAATGGTGCTTATGGTCCCAAAAGACCACAAACTAACTCATGAACTGGTACTTTTTGTGAGTACTCAATAATATATTAATAATGAAGACGTATGCAGAAAATCTAATAATAATGCCATAAGGTTTCAGGAACTGAAACCAAGACTAATACATAGTTCTATGCATCTGAAAAATACTAAAAATACTGATAAAAACAACTAATAAACTGACTATCTGTCTGAATGTCTGAAAGCTTCTAACATTGACTGACTGTGGAGTTGATAGGACAAACCCCCAACTAACTCCGACGGGCTAAATAACTAAACTTCTAAGATAAATAAATATAATATAAACCCATCCTTGAAGGATGAGGACTCACCACTTATTGCTACTACTAATAATCTGATTTGCCTAAGCATGGTTAGGAAACTAAGCATCCGAATGTATTGGTATGAGAGATGAGGTTTGGCTAATATGCAAAATTTGTGAATACATGACCAAGCATATAATATGATTCCAAAATGATCAATAAACTGAAATACTGATAATTGAATACCTGATAACTGTATGCTATGGTCAATCAAACCTAAAACTAAATTCTATGCTGAATACTGAACTGAGACTGTGGGAGGTATCATCTAACAAACATAACCCAATCTAAGCTAATTAGGGTCCAACCTATAACCCCAGTTGAAAGGGTGTCAATACCGTTCCACGAGTACTAACACTGGCTGTGTGGATCCACTAAAGAGTCACCCTCAACTGGTAGGTGCTCTAATGAGATATGTGTCAACCCTCAATTAGCAGGTTAACATCTCAAACCTATGTTTGATACGTAGTTTTGGAATTCAGGGATTACTACTAAGAGTCACACCCTACTACTAGAAGGTGAGCCCCTATCCTTGGGTTCGCTCGATGCTAAATTCTACTCCCAATTGAACTGACTCAGATTACTGAATGATCTAAGTTTAACTGATTATGATTACTAACTGAATGAATAATGCTCATACATATCTGGAACCATTATAAAATTACTTTAAACTATGTAAACAACTAAGTTTTGGGTATTAATAACCCCCATCACTAAATCAAATTAACAATATGGACACATGAAAGCTTTGAAGAACATAATAGGGGGTCATAGTTCAAAATTCATCTCTTAGGCATTTCATCAAACACTTGAAATTCATGGACTTAATCATGGGAATGATTGACACATGTGAGAATAACATCATTATCACACTAAAATCATAAATTGGGGATTTAACATGAAAATTTCTTGGTTCAAATGTGTAAGGGATGCTTTCAACACAAATCACTTGTAAACAACATGTATAACCAAAATTCATAAAAGCTTCATAAAGATAACTCATTGTAAACATATAAATTCATGAATTAAAATATAAAAATAGATTCTTGGACCCCATGGGTGAAAAGGGCCCATGGATGAACAACAAACATACCTTAAAGCTTTAATCTTGAAAGAGAATTAACTTTCTTGAAAGTTCTTAGGTGGTGAAGCTTGAAATCATGAGTATTCTTAAAAGGATAATGATTGAACATGATGATTTTGGGTGATGGTTAGGGTTTAGTTTAGAGAGAAATTGAGGAAATTGGGCATATAATGCCATAAATGATGACTTAATCTCATGTTTTCAAAAATTAGGGCAATAGAAAAAGACAAGACTACCCCTCTGGGATCTAAATAAGTAATTGGAATATCGTTTGGGGGCTTGGTCCGATGCAATGACATGCTCATCACTATACCCAGCACGACGTAATGCAATCACGTTGACCTGCTGGAATTGAAATCCAAAAATGGCCTGAACCTCATTCGAAAAATTCAAAACTTTCCCGAGACATGCTTCTTACACCCCTGAAAATGAATTAACTTAAAAACTTATATCTCAGGGTTGAGAAGGTCACTTTAAAAATTGTAACACCCCGAATCTGGTACCCAAAACGCTACACAGTGCCCATAACCTCGAAGGACCACAAGCTAACCTATGACTGATATCTGTAAACTAAGTACTGAATAATAGTAATAATATCGTAAATGCAGAAACATGAATTGAAAGGCCATAAGGTTTAATACTAGTACATAACAGAAAAAAATATGGTATAACAATACCAAAATAACTAAGATAATTGTCTGAACATACTGTTGTCTGAAAGCCTCTAAACTGTCTAAATAAAGAGTTGATAGGACATGTACCCAACTAACTCCAACTACTGAAATAAAATGAAAACTAAAATAGTAATGCGATCATTATGTCCTCAAAGGATGAGGACTCACTGCAAACTCTGATTACTGAACTGGGATGCTACTGGTTCTCTGGAGCTCGTGCTTCTAAACCTATGGTATAAGACACCATAGCGCAAATACATCAGCACTTTGAATGTACTGGTTTGCAAGTAAGGTAGGCTGAATACAATAGGTTCATATGCATGAACAATACTAACTGTCTGACTAACATGAATGTAAGAATACATACTTGCATACGTAACTGTAATTGAGATCATAATAGGACTGAATACTGAGTTCTAACTAGTGAATCTACTGCATTGACATCTGAGTCACTGATGAGTAAGAAACTGATACTGTATTACTGAATACTGAGGGACTGATACTATGTTACTGATACATGGATAACTGTGTCTGACAGTTCTGATTATGAAGAACTAGTCTGGTTGACTGTATCTAATAGTCCTGAAGCTGAATGCTAATAACATAAGTTTTGATAACAAATATAACTAATAACACGAGTGACTATATAAAACATTCCTGAACCTAATGGAACTAGCTGAGTTCCGTACTGTATCTGAGTAACTGATCTGAGATCAGTCCTATATAGCGGGTAATCTCTACATTTGATAATACTGATACTGATTGACCATAGTTGAGATCAGTCCTTCCTGGTAGGTGATCCTAGGGTCTATTTATAATGATAAGGATTGACCGTATCTAACATTCCTAAATCTATACTACTTAACTGATTTGACTGTATCTGGAAGTCCTGACTCTATAACTAAAACTGTGGGATGTATTCATCTAATCGACATGCCCCATACTAAGCTAACTGGGGTCTAACTTGTAAACCCAGTTGGAAGGGTGTCAGTACCTCGCCACTAGTAAAGACAACTGCTATAAAGTTAGTCCTAATCTAGCGGATGACCCCTGGGATCAGTCCTATACATTTAAATGTGCTAACGGGTGATCCCTGAGTATGTCAGTCCTATCTAATGGGTCACATCTCATTCCTATGGTACCTACGTAGTTCTGGAACTTAGGGATTTATTCTAGAGATCTCAGTCCTATCTAACGGGGGTGTCCCCATCCCTAGGCTCGCTCGATGATGAATCCTACTCCCATCTGAAAGACACTAAATTGAGCTGATTTACTGAACTGAGCTAATTCTAATAGCATTATTTAGCAAAGCTAAGCAGAATTTACTAAGATCCGTTGACTGACGAAATGTACTGAGTTCTGAGGACTGACTGAGAGAACTAAAGTTACTGAGATTGACTAGGAATACTGAGGTTGCTGAGATTACTGAGTACTGAGATCATTGAGATTTCTCAGATTTCTGGATTTTCTTGAGTTACATGACTGACTGAGTTCTATGGATCATAGCTTGACTAAGAGTATCTTGAAAACATGACATAGCTCTAGGCTCACAGCTAAATGTCGGGTACAAGCACCCCCAAGACTCGATGGAAAGAAACTGACATAGCATGACTTACATGAACACATGACAAATAACATAATTCATAATTCATATATTGAAGCACTTCATCAATCATGTGATATGTATAAACTTGTACAAACATGGGGATTTCATAATATCATGCTAGTTGGTCACTTTTCCTTCGTATAGGAATTTAATCAAACACATGGTAGGCATAATATATGTAGACAACATTATACAACAATCAAACATCATGATTCAGATCTAATTTCATCATCCAAAGGTTTTAATCCAAGGTTTAAATGAATCCACATCTTTACTAGTCAATTTAACATGAAATTTATCACCAAACATGGATTAAACCTCAATTGGTCATTATCAACATGAGCAACACAAAATCAACATGAAATTCATAAAAAAATCCATACACTTGAATTTGAAAAGAGATTCTTGGACTTCATGGACGAAAGGATTCCATGAATGAACACTATGCATATCTGGGATGTGATTTCTTGAGGACTAACGGTGAAACCTTCTTGAATTTAAATCCATAATAGAAACCCTAGCTTGTTCTTGAGAGAAACTTGAGAAAAACTAGTATATTTTATGTGAAGAATGACTAAATCACGTGTTATTGGGTATCTATAGGGGTGGCAAATTGACCCTTTTAACCCTAAATGCATCTTTATTTTTTGAGAAAATATCCTAATTTTCATCCTTGGCACGACGCACCACTATCGCACCAAGTAACTGGAAAGTAACAAATGGGAAATTGTACGGTGGTGCAATGCGGAGCTATCGCATTACCACCTTTTCTGTGACTTAGAAATTTGGTGCAAAGCGCCACTATCATGGAGCAACACTAGAAATTGACGATTACCATTTATGCTATCTCTGCGATGCGCTGAAGGCTCAGGTGATACACTGTCTTACTAAAAAGGCTCTAACTCTTCACCCGGGTGTCAGATTTGGGCGAATTTGGTATCGATGGGAAGCTTATTCAATTTTTCACATGATAAAAAGTGAAAATCTTGAAAATACCACATGCACAAAAGTGTATTCATCTTTCAAATAAAGCTTCTAACATTCTTGGA
The DNA here is from genome assembly GCF_002878395.1 of Capsicum annuum. NCBI lineage: Eukaryota > Viridiplantae > Streptophyta > Magnoliopsida > Solanales > Solanaceae > Capsicum > Capsicum annuum. The sequence goes on along the minus strand of NC_061111.1, from coordinate 97,576,378 downwards.
AAACTTTTCAAGCTAGGAAAAGTACGGGGTATTACAATATCTCCCCCTTGAGAATATTCTTCCTCAAATGAGACTGAGTGAGATGAAAAAAATACAAACTAACGTACATACTAAATATGATTGGCTGGAACATGATCCCATGACTTATATGACTGATAGTTGAATATAACCTACTGAATATGCATGACTGATTAGCTGAATTCATGCATATATGATACATGAATGATAATTGACTTATGAGTACATGACTAAGTATTCTGATGAACTTAATTTCTTGAAGTGAGAATGTATGTATAATGCATGATTATATGCCTGAACTGATATATGAATGCATGGCTGAATATGCAAGGGTACTTAGTACCAAGTTTGTTATGAACACTGAATATAAAACTGAGTAAGACTAAGGAGAACTATTAACTTAACTGGAAATGCTAATGAATCTCAAATCGTATACTAAATATACATAAGCGAAAATGTAATACCCCGCATATTTCTAAGCTAGGAAGTGAATAAGTATTCCTACGTATGAAATCTCCTATCTTGTGATTCATACTTGAGTACATGACTTAAAATAAATATCCTAGTGGTAGGATAGCTTATGATGCATTAAGCATGTTCATATGAGTCACTTAAGGTAATACAAGCTAAGAGTTTTTGAATCTATCAAGTTTTAGTGTTCGATTTTGGAAGGGTCATCTTTTAACGAGTATAAATCAATGTTAATGTGCTATTTTAGCTGATTTAGACCTACCAAATTTTATAGAATCAAATTAGCTTTCCAACGATACCAATTTCACCTTAATCTAATACCCGAGCAAAAAGTTATGACCATTTTCATGAGAGACAGTAAGCATAGGCGATTGGTTAGGCGCTGCCCAACCCAAGCATAGGTGATTGGTTAGACGCCGCCCAAATCAAGCATAGGCGATCACTTGGGCGCCGCCTAAGTCATTTCCAGGTGCAAAAAACACTCCGTTTTGAGTTATTTTAAGGGTAATTAAGTCTTTTAACACTCTTTACTCGTCCCTAAACTTAACCCTACAAAATATATAGCTTCTAAACATATTACAACCCTATTATCATCTCAAATCTCATAATCCAAGAGAACTAAAAGAGAAAAACAACTAGGGTTGCGTAACCAAGCTTGAAGATCCGATTTTAAGGAAATTCCTCCGTCAATCATCAAGATTCTTCCTTTTAAGGTATGCGTGAGTTGATTTATGGATCCCTTTCATCCATAAAGCTCAAAAACCTCTCTTTTTCATCATAAAGTATGATTTCTATATTGTTGGGTATTGATGATGATGTTTTTTATATTGGGTGATTCCCAAGATGGAATCTTTATATGTTTTTATGAATTCATGATATCATATGAGTTGGAAACATGTAAATTTGGTTGTTCATGATGTATAATTTGATGATTTCACCTATGCTTAAGATGTGCATGTAAGGTGTTTGATAAAATCCCTAAGAAACTAGAGACCATGCAATATAGCTAAATTGTGACTAAGTGAAGGATTCATGATATGCCCTTACGTTCCAATGACTTCTATGTTGCTAATGTGCCTTGTAAATGTTGTTGGAATACTCATGAACTATTCTTATGAGATTATTCTATGTTTACTTGCAAATCCTACTTATGAACAAGATGTATGATAACCATGCAATCCACATAAACTTCCATGCTATTGATATGTGTTGCCAATATAATTATGCAATGAACATGATATTAAGATTGTGCAAGTACTTCCATGTGATATGAAATCCTTTCCATGCAATACATTGTTGATAACCATGCTTAGTATGAAATCTCTACTTATGATATTATAAATTATGGACTCTACTATTATGATCAAGTCAGTCATGTGTGTCAGTTTTCTTCCATCGAGTCCTGGGGGTACTTGTACCCAAAAACTATAGCTGTGTGCCTAGATCTATGTCATGTTTCACGATATCCAAACTCAAGCTATGATTCCATAGACTTTAGTCAGTCATGTGACTCAGGAAAACCTTATGATCTTAGTCAGTTGTCAGATATTAGTAACATTCCGCCAGTCAATGGAATTCAATAAGATTAAGTCATGCACAGTCAGCTATTTATGTCCAGTCCCGCCTGATGGGAGTAGAGGTTAGCACCGAGTGAACCCAAGGATGGGAACTCACCCGCCAAATCAGGGTGTGATTCTTAGTAGTCATCTTTGTGTTCCAGAACTACGTAGCCAGCGTAGGTTGAGATATCTTAACCCATCAGATTAGGGTTGATGAGGTGGCTTAACCCGTCAGTTTAGGGT
>NC_061111.1:97502013-97571087 GCF_002878395.1 Capsicum annuum | reverse complement strand
AACTACGTAGCCAGCGTAGGTTGAGATATCTTAACCCATCAGATTAGGGTTGATGAGGTGGCTTAACCCGTCAGTTTAGGGTTCCCACCATTCTCATTGAGTACCCGCCAGATAAGGGTTACTCATAGACTGTCCTTACCCGTGGTACGGTATTGACACCCCTCCAGTCGGGGCAGAGATTGGAACCCAGCTTAACCTACGCTGGCTATGTAGTTTTGGAACATAAGGATGACTACTAAGAATCTAACCCTGATTTGGCGGGTGAGCTCCCATCCTTGGGTTCACTCGGTGCTAACCTCTACTCCCATCTGGCGGGACTGGACATGAATAACTGACTGTGCATGACTTAATCTTATTGAATTCTGTTGACTGGCGGAATATTACTGATATATGACAACTGACTAAGATTATGAGGTTTTCCTGAGTCACATGACTAACTGAATTCTATGGAATCATAGCTTGAGTTCGGATAGCATGAAACATGACATGGATCTAGGCACACAACTATAGTTTTTGGGTACAATTACCCCCAGGACTCGATGGAAGGAAACTGACACACATGACTGACTTGATCATAAGAGTAGAGTCCATAATTTATAATATCATAAGTAGGGATCTCATACTAAGCATGGTTATCAACAATGTATTGCATGGAAAGGATTTCATAACACATGGAAGTACTTACACAATATTAATATCATGTTCATTGCATAATTATATTGGCAACACATACCAATAGCATGGAAGTTAATGTGGATTGCATGGTTATCATACATCTTGTTCATAAGTAGGATTTGCAAGTAAACATAGCATAATCTCATAAGAATAGTTCATGAGTATTCCAATAACATTTACAAGGCACATTATCAACATAGAAGTCATTGGAACGTAAGGGCATATCATGCATCCCTCACTTAGTCATAATTTAGCTATATTGCATGATTTCTAGTTTCTTAGGTATTCTATCAAACACCTTACATACATATCTTAAGAATAGGTGAAATCATCAAATTTTCTTTAACAAAGTAAAAAAACAAAGATGATACGGAAAATACATACCATAAGCATAATTGTATAATCCGAGGAAAAAGAACGAATATATGGACTTCTTCCCTCTTCAGCTTCCCAACTACCTTTTTTAACCTATTTGTTCCTCCATAGAACCTTTACTGAAGCTACATCCTTAGTCCTCAAACGACAGACTTTTCTATCCAAAATCACCACTGGGACTTTCTCAGAAGATAAGGAACCCAAAATTCCAACACTCTCAATAGGAACAACCATAGAAGGATCACCCACACATTTCTTCAACATCGAAACATAAAAAACCAAATGAATGGAACCCAAAATCAAAGTCAAATTCTACTCATAAGCAACCTTTCTCTCTCTTCTCATAATCAAGTATGGACCTATATACCTTGGACTGAGCTTCCCCTTCTTCCAAAATCTCATCACTCCTTTCATAGGAGATACCTTAAAGAACACCCAATCACCAATCTCAAACTCTAGCTCTCTTAACCTCATATCTACATAGGACTTTTGGCAACTCTAAATGGTATTAAGTCCACCCCGAATCAGCTTCACCTCGCCAAACCTTTGTGAACCAAGTTCGAACCAAACAAACTAGTCTTACCAACCTCAAATGATCTAATAAGAGATCTATACCTCTTATCATAAAGAGCAACAAAAAAAGCCATCCCAATACTTGAGTGATAACTATTTTTATATGCAAACTTGATGAGAGTTAAATAATCCACCCAGTTACTGCCAAAATTAATCACACAGGCTCTTAAAATATCTACCAAAGTCTAAATAGTCCTTTCTGCTTGTCCATCCATCTGAGGGTGGAATGTAGTGCTAAGGTTCACCCATCTGACCAAGCCTTATTAAAACGAATGTCAAAAGTGAGAAAAGAACTACATACCTCAATCCAAAATAATGGAAATGGGTGCACCATGCAAATTGACGATCTCTTGAATGAACTACCTCGCATAATCCTCTCCTATGTATATAGTCATCACGGGTAGGAAGTGAGCCGACTTAGTCATCCTATCCATGATGATCCAAATTGAATCATGCTGATTTTGATACTGTGATAGACCAGTAACGAAGTCCATATTGATCACCTCCCACTTCCACATAGGCAACTCAACCTCTTGGGATGTGCTATCAGGCCTCAAGTGCTCAACTCCACTTGCTGACTACCATACACAACCACAAAGTTAGCCACATCCCTCTTCATGTTGTTCCCCCAATAAATATCCTGCAGGTTATGATATATCTTTGTCAATCCTGGATGAACTATATACCCTGAATCATGAGCATCAGTCAAAACTCTTTCCCACGGTTCATGAATACCAGGAATGCATAATCTACCTTCGTACCTCAAAATACCATATCCACTAATCTCAAATTCCATGACCTACTGCTGACCCACATCAGCCTTAATCCACATCTCCTTCACCTCTACACCATGATATGACTTCATTACTTCTTCTACAATCACACCTCCATACTCAGAATCCAAAATAAAAACTCAAAGATTAGCCAAATGGTGAATATCCTTAATCAATCCATGCCTCTCCTCATCTATATGAGACAAGCTACCTATGAACAACCTACTTGGAGCATCAGTAACCACATTAGCTTTACCTAGATGGTAATGAAAACTTATGTCATAGTCCTTGAGAAACTCAAGCCATCTCCTTTGCCTGAGATTCAAATCTTTCTGAGTAAACGTATACTACAAGCTTTTATGATCTGAATAGATATCAACATGAACCCCATACAAGTAATGAGCAAACACAACAACCGTCAATTCTAAATCATGGGTCAGGTAATTCTTTTCATGAACTTTCAGCTACCTAGAATCATAGGCCACAACCTTACCATGCTGTATCAAGAAACTTCCTAGTCCCGCACGCGACACATCATAGTAAATAGCAGATCTATCAGTACCCTCAGGCAGGGTCAAAATCAGAGCAGAAATCAAATTATCCTTTAGCTTCTCAATGCTACCCTCGCAAGCATTGGACTACAAAAACTTTACCCTTTTTTGAGTCAACTTACTCAACATAGCAACAATAATTGAAGAACTTTCCAAAAATCTCCTATAACACCCAGCTAAACCTAAAAAGCTTTGAATGTAGGTTGGAGCCATAGGTTTAGGGCATTTCTTAATTTCTTCAACATTTTGTGGATCCACCATGATCCCCTGACTAGAAACAATATGCCCAAGAAAGGTCACAATATTCAAATAGAACTCACACTTAAAAAACTTGGCATACAATTGCTGATCCTTAAGAGTCTGCAACACTATACAGAAGTGATTGGCATGGTCCTCCTAACTTTTATAATATACCAAGATTTCATGAATAAACACTATCATGATTAAATCCAAAAACTTTTTGAATACCCAGTTCATAAGATCCATGGATGCAGCTAGATCATTAGTCAACTCGAATGACATCACCAGAAACTCATAATGACCATATCGGGTTTGGATGGCCGTCTTAGGGATATCCACCTCCCTAATCTCCAACTAATGATAACCCAACATAATATTAATTTTAGAAAAACATCTATCACCCTAAATCTAGTCAAAGAGATCATCAATCCTAGTAAGAGGGTACCTATTCTTCACTATCACCTAATTTAGTTGCCGATAATTTGTACACATTCGAAAGAAACCATCCTTCTTAAGCATGAAGACAATAGGAGAACCCCATGGAGAATTAATAGAACGGATGAAACCCTTGTCAAGAATATTTTTTAAGTGCTCCTTCAGTTCTTTCAACTCAGCTAGAGCCATTCTATAAAGAGGAATAAAGATAGGATGGGTATTTGGTAGAAGATCAATCCTAAAGTCTATTTCCCTATAGGGAGGTATACTAAGAAGATAATTGAGAAACACTTCAAGTAATTCATTTACAATAGGGAAAGATTGAAGAGCTAACCCAAACTAGATGGTGTAGACACCAATTAAAAATTAACTTTCGGGCTCTAAGATATAAAATGAACCTTTCCTTAGGAACTAAAGAACTTCCCTCCCATTCTTTTACCTGTTCATATGGGAATTGGAAATTGACCTTACGGGTCTGACAATAGAGAGAATTATAGCACAACCAATCCATCCCTAAGATCATATCAAAGTCTACCATATCTAATTCAATCAGATCCACCAATATCTCCGTATCACTAATAGACACCATACAACCCCTGTAGACCTTTCTATCCATAATAGAATTACCTACTGGGGTAGATACAGAGAAGGGATTCAGAATACTCTTAGGACCAAAAAAATATAAATAGCCATATAAGGGGTCACATAGGAAAGGGTAGACCCCAAATCAAGCAAAAAATATACATCACAAGAGAAATATTGTAACATGCAAGTACAACATTAGGAGATTCATCACATTCTTGATAGGTAGCATGAGAAAAAAGATGGTTCCAACCAATGCCGGTACTAAAAATTGTATCCCTTGACGCAGGAGTTGAAGAAGTAGAAATAGAACCTTATTAGCTCTAGTAGAAATACTTGTTACTGGACAGTTTCTCTGACAATGACCAAGCTGGCCATATCTAAAATATTTATTTCTCCCCTTATCACAAAAACCATATTGCAAGTTCACATAGAATCTACAAGGAGGATATGATGGAGCTGACTGAGTTACACTAGCCTAGGTCTACAAACCCTAGGTATTCTTCTTGCCCAAGCTTTCTTCTTGCCCCATTGCTTACTATCTCTACCACTATTCTTCTAGCCTTTACCTTGCTCTGAATACCTAAACTTCTTACTCTGCGTCTCTTTTATTTTTGCTTATTTCTTCTTTTCATCTTTAACTCGCTGTATATACACCACCAACCTAGAGATATCTATGTTATTATTCAACATCACCGCCTTATACTCTAGTATCGGGTCCCGAGACAAACTTGAAGTAAACTTCCTCAACCTTTCCTTCATGCTAGACACTAACTTTGGAGCGTAATAAGATAACTGATGGAACTTCAAAGCGTACTCCTTTACAGTCATCCTTCCTTACTTCAAATTCACAAACTCCTCAGCTTTAACCTCCCTCAACTCCTGAGAAAAGAAGTGATCAAGAAAAATATTAGAAAATTCCTTCCACATAGCATGCTTAGCATCATCACCCCTTGAATTCGCCCACTCCTCGTACCACTGGTATGCCACATCCTTCAATTGACATGTGGCAACTCCACACCCTCCATATCCATAGCATGCATCACCCTGAATATCTTTTCTATTTTATTAATAAACCATTAAGAATCCTCCTCAACTTTAGAGTTTGTAAAAAACATAGGATTCAACCACATAAATTATCCAACTCTAGTAACCTCAGAAGATGGAGCAACAAAACCAACATGGTCAGGTTGATAAGACTGAGAATTCACCAACTAGGTCAATAGATGAATAGATCGACAAAATTCAAAATTAGAAATATCTCCTTGGGGTGGTGGGGCATGAACATCATCATCTTAAGAAGCCTAAGAAGGACTAGTAGGGATCGGTGGAACTCCATGTAGGCAGTTAGGAGCACGGTCCCTAGACCAGGTTTGTACTTCATAAGTAGAATGAGTTCCATCCACATTATCCTCTAGTGGGACAGAGGATTTTCTATGGACATCAGATCTTGGGGAGGCATGATCTAAAATACAAACAAATATAATTAGAGGAGATTTCAAGACCTAAAACTCACAACCCCAAACTAGATCACAAGAAAGAGGAAATACTCTTAAATGCCCCATAGCCTTTCCCTTATAAGTGTGGCGCGCTATATACCCATAAAAGAGATTCTACTTAACACAACTTTGTGGATACCCAATTGACCATGAACCTAAGATCTGATACCAATTTTGTCATGACTAGAACCAGGGCCTGGCCATGATGGGTATCGCAAGTCCACCAAGGATTGAAAACCAGCCACTGTACCCCAGCCATTCCAAACCCAATACAACTAGCAGCAGATAAATTTAGAACATATCACAAGATAGAGCTAAGTTCCAAACAAATAACAAGATAAGAAACTATAATGACCCAAGTCTACCCTAGTCATCAGACAGTGCTTACGATCTGGAAGGACCATAAGCTAACCCATGACTGATATCTATTATGAGCACTGGATAATAATACATAAATAAATACATAATTAGGCTAAAATTCCATAAGGTTCAAAATCTAAATACTAATAAATAATAACATCTGGTAGAAACATCTGAAAACTAAACGTTGTCTGTACTAGTCTAGTTTGAAAGCCTCTAACTGAACTGTCTGAATATAGAGTTGATGGGACAAGCCCCCAACTAACTCTAACTACTGAATAATTGATAAACTAAAATACTAAAATAAAAGAACAACCTCGATATATGAGGACTCACTATTAAATTTGCGACTGCTGACTAGATCAACCTAAGCACAATTAGGAACTTGAGCGTCTGAACCTATGATATAAGACATCATAGCGCAAAGAAAGAGTATGTGATCAGTAGTGGAATTTACTAGTATGCGAGATAAGGTAAGGCTGAATGTAAGGGTTCATATGCAATAATAACTGACTTAATGATATAGAGTAAATGGATATGAGAGTACATAGATAACTGAAACTGCTGTAAATATGGAGTATGCACTACTTTGCATGTAAATAAATACTGTGACTGAGCTTATCTAAAGCTAAGTACTGAATTCTGATAACTGAGTAACTGATATCTGAAGTGACTGATAACTGAATTACTGATAATGAGTGACTGTGTCTGACAGTCCTGATTCTATAGAATTGAACTGAATTCTAAACTGAGACTGAAACTGAGACTGTGGAAGGTAATCATCTAACTGACATGCCCCAAATATGAGTTGATAGAGGTCCAACCTGTGACCCCAGTTGGAAGGGTGCTAATACCATGCCACGGGTACTAACACTGGAAAACCAGGATGCCAAGCCTAACTGACGGGTGATACCTGGGAAAAGTCAAGCCTAATTTAACGGGTTACCCCTGGAAGGTAGTCAAGTCTAGTCTGATGGGTGACTCCTCATCCTGCACTGGCTATGCAGTTCTGGAGTACATGGACTGCTACTAGTGACTCTGCCTCTCTAATATGGAATTTGTCATCCCTGAACTCGCCAAGTACTAAATCCTACTCCCAACTGAAAGACTGGACTGGACTGATATTGAGTTTTTTGAGTTTTCTTGAGTTTTGTAACTGACTGAGAGTATCACTAATTGTGACATGACTGATACTATTCTGTAACTGACACTGGCTCTAAGTAAACAACTAAATTATCGAGTATTAAATACCCTAGGACTCGATAGCATGAATGTAAGACATAACATGATCTTGAAAAGCATAACAATCTTCACTTGTCATAATTCATTCATAGAGACATTTCATCAAACACTTCTAGGGCATAAGCTTGTACATATACTAGCATGTCATGATTGCATCATTTAATTCACATGGACATTCTATCAAATATTTGGGGAGAACAACTTAATGCACATAATCATGGATAACAAATAAACATGGAAACTATAATGCCCAAACTTGCAATTTCATAGGTTCAACAAGCAATTCATATAATTCCCCCTAAATACTATTCTATTTTCATAAATCTTATTATAATCATAGATTGAAAACCAAATTAACATCATAGATGCATTAATCACTTTGTAGTTCAAAGGTTTATCAAGATAATCACATATTCATCACATATGCTATTCAATTTCATGAAACTTGTACTTAAATCATGGATTGAAACCCAACTAATATCATGAACATGAATTTAATTTAATTCAAATGTGGGATTCATAAATTTGAAATCTTGTATGTATAAAGAGGGATTCTTGAACCTCATGGGTGAAAGAGACCTATGAATGAACACCTAACATACCTGAATCTTATGGATTCTTGAAGTTCTTAAAGGATTTCTTGAGGATTAGTCTTGATTCTTGAAGCTAAGATTTTCGCCTCTTTGAGAGAGAATGCCTTTTACTTTGGGGAAAAGTTGAATAATGAATGACTTAAAACATTTTTAGGGATTAAATCCCATATTGGCCATATAAAAATTATGGGAAAAGACAGTTTTAACTCTGGATAAAACATTTAATTTTTGTCATAATTTTCTGATTTAAGTCATTGGCGTGACGCGCCACTATTGTGCCAAGCCATTGTAAAATGACAACTGGAAATGTGGATGGTGGTGCAACGTGGTGGAATCACATTGAACTACTAGATGGGACCTAGAAGCTTGGCGCGATGCGGTACAATCGCGTTGCTTTACTGGAAATTGACAATTATGAAAATAAGTCATGGCACGATGCCCCGGTATCGCGGTACCTTACTGGAAACTTACAATTTCTATTTTGACATACTCCGCAATGCGCTACTGGCCTGTATAACAGTGTTTAATGACTTAAACTTAAAACAGCTATAACTTTTTACCCAGTTATCAGATTTAGGCTAATTTTATATCATTAAAAAGCTAATTCAATTTCCTATGCAATGGCAGTCTCTAAACTAAAAAATACTGAGTATTTATATAAATTTATATTAGATCACTTAAGTACTAAGAGTTAATCTAGAATAGGGAAATATGGGGTATTACAATATCTCTCCTTTGGAAATATTCATCCTCGAATCAGAATGATTAAGATGAGAAATACTGATATCCTGAGTATACACACTGAACATGTATATCTGATGCATGGAATACATGAATGAACTATTGACAAGCTGAATTTTCCTACTGAACACGCATATCTAATGCATGAGTACATGACTTAACTAATTCATGAATGGTTGACTGAATATGTAACAATAAGGAAAACGAAGTTTACAACTGTAACTGAATCATGGATTTGAGTAAATCTAAAGAAGACTGTCACCTTAAGCTAAGAATACTAATGAACCTGAGATCATTTAAAGAACATGTATGAATGGGAACATGATAACATAACTAATTCTGAAACATGATACATGAACTGAATACTATGAACTAAACTAATTTCTTGAATACATGTCATGCCATGGAATGGTCATACGGCTGATATTAGAACGAGGGAGTCAACTTGTGAGTACCCGTTACTCCAAACTGGATTCATTACGCGAAAAGAAACTGAAATGTTTAGGACATGAAAGCACGAGGGTTATAGTGCATCTCCTCCTTGAGACATTAAGTCCCTCGAAGGATACTGACTTGTGATAATGCTTAACTTACACGTCAATTTAGTGAAAGGTGGTCGTCATCAATATATTTACCCAACTTTGGAGTCGGGCTCGAATCCACGAGAAATAATGTGAGTGGTGATTAAACTAATTTGAAACAATAGCTACAAGTTGAATTTAAACAAATGTTGCGAAAAGATAAAATGGGGGGTTTTATTAATTAAACATTAATTAAAGTTTCAACATGCTTCAGAGCTCAAAACTAAAATTTCAATGGTTCAAATCAGTGATATAGAGGAACTAGGGTTGTGATCACAATGATTATTAATCTCCATTAAATAATAACTATAGTATTGGGTTCTCATGACTTGTGGGAAACACCAAATTATCAGTTTCGATAGTCCATCTAAGTGTTTTTCAACCTGCCTCGATGTTGAACTCTCTAATTCTCTCAATCTTAGGAAATCATTCTATTCATACAGATTTTATCTCAAGTCGATCAATTTTGTTACAACATTAATCATTAGATGGGAGCTTAACCTTCCCAAATCCTTATTGATAATTTGCTACCTTTAGTTTATTTCTTAGTTCGAGTAAATCAACATAAGGCGGGATTTATTGTTTGCAACCAATAAATAACAATCATAACAAAGGAATTATAATGTTGGGCGTATTTATACGTCTAAGCACTATAACTTACCCATGTTTTAGCTAAGTTTTGAGGATAAAATACATAATTCTTGAACTTTGTCTATTTTTAGTTAAGTGAGCTGACCTATGTGATTAGCATGCTTTTTAGGTACTAATGAGGAAGATTACGACACTTTGGGGACCTGTGGATAGCAAAGGAAACTTCACGTAAAAGGAAAGCAGCTTTTGGACTGAATATGATATATGTGAACTTTTTCTCGGGCAAACTCAATATTTTTAAATAGTTAAGGATGCAGTAGCAATTTATTAGAGAAGGATGTTATTAAAAGCCTTATGGATGAATTTTTAGGGATTATTCATTATTCTGTATTATTTCAAAAAGAAGAGAAAGCGGCTTAGCTTGAGGAGAAAGAGAGAGAAACATTTTTCTCTCTTATTTTTGCTATTCATCTTCTCCACCAAGATCGTTCTAAGTTTTGGTATGATGAATATTTCTATTGTGATTTCCATTTAATTCATAAGTATCTAAGTTTATTTGTTAGGGTTATGGAAACCTTGTAGTGTACTCTCTATTGCTATGGGTTTTTGAATTTATGATGTGTTAATTCACTTATATCATTACTCTCTTCGTTATGATTGAATTCTCGTGGTTGCAAACATAGGGAATGTGCCATTATATCAATAACTTGTTCGATAGAAAAGTTACTATTTGGAAAAGAGAGTGGTGACAAGAAAATAGGGTTTCCAACCTCTCTTTACACGCTAATGCCTTAGCAGGATTAACTACTTGGAGAGTTCGTATGATTGGTTGTACACTTTGGATTCGAGAGAACTAAGGTAAATAAATCCTTGATGGTTGAGAAACACTTGGATTTAGAATTAGAATACATCTCTCTATAAGTGCATGCATGTATAAATCCTTATTACTCATAGTTTATCGAGAAGTAAAAGCTACAAGGTGGACATAACCCTAACTTGTCATTCTCTGTGATCAAATATTAATACACATATTGCTTCATTGTAATATTGTAACTATCATTTCAAATTTAAACCAAAACCCCCCATTCAGGAACCTCTGACCAACAGTCCAGTAATAACTACAACACTTAGTAACACAGTATTCCCTGAAGGATTCGACACCCAACTTGGTTGGGTTCTATATTTGACAATGACCGCTTACTCTCTCGTAAGAGAGGTGTAATTTGGGCGTATCAAATCATCAAGATGTCCCCACAATCACTCAAACTCGAACTAACTATTAAATCCATGGGGGAATAATCATATATCCCACAACCCTAGTTGTGGGTTTTAGTTCCACATGAGAAAAAAAGAGATAGCAACAATTATAATCACCATTCAAAGTAATTAAACTTACAAAAGATGAAGTCTAAAGTTGATTCTCTTCTAAGTTCAAGAGAAAATTCCCACAACCAAATCAAAGATTTTAAAATTGAATTCTAAGTTTTGAGCCCCAAAAAGAGGTGTCTTTTTCTTTGGAATAAGTTCAAGATGTTCCGCCCCCTCCTTTTTTATTAGAAACCCTAAAATATGCTTTAAATACTTCATCCTAATTATGGAAACAAAATCATAGATCATAGTATTTTCTCGAACAAGAGACGATGTATGTGATGGATTATCAGGAGTCTGATAACTTATCAGGAATGTCATCAGCTCCTCTTCACTTTTGACAATCTCTACCTAAGGTTGACGATGAGATGTGACGGCTTATCAAACATGTGATGACTTATCAGAATTGTCGTCGCTTCTTCACTTCAAATCTCATTCCCTACCTAAGCTTAATGATGAGCCTGATGGCTTATCACACTTCTGACGGCCTATCACAGATGTCGTCACAAATTCCAGCTAAAGCTTATTCTCTGTCTAAGGATGACGGCAAATTTGATAGCTTATCACAAGGCTAATGACTTATCAGACAAGTCGTCAGCTATACTTCCCTCTCTACTTGCTCAGAAATAAACTCTTTTACTTCCATTATTGCTGGTTCTCTTGCATCTCGACTTTTACTAGAATATCAAATAGAAAAGAATCAAAAATGACAAAAGTTGCTTAACACTTTTTAATTATTCTTAGCTAAAAGCCTCAAATATATCAACACCCTCAACTTAAAACAATTGCTTGTCCTCAAGAAACTAAAACACAACCAAGAGGATACAGAGTACATTCGGCAGTCAACCGTCCATATTATCTCAAAACATCTTCACCATCTCCAAGGTCAATTAATTTAAAAACAACAGTTGTGCATATTATTGACGAACAACAATGCGACACACAAGAATCAAGATATGACATCAATTCAGCAGCAACAACCATGCATGTACCAAGATTACATTATCCAAACAAGTTAGCAACTAGAAACATAACCAGTATGCCCTCACAACAAAGACGTCCCTCCTCACTCATATGTGAACTCAAGCATGTCAATGCGGGGGCGGTCAAGAGACACTCACTCTCAGAAAGAAGTTCCAATCAATGTATGCCAAATACCATAAGCTTGCCCTTATTTTCATTACCGAAGCTTTCAGACAGTTAAGTTAGGATTACTATAGGACTTTTCTTCAGCTTGTAATGTAGGCTTGGGGTTGGTTACACAAGGATATTTAAAGTAACTAAGCCTCCTTGGCACTACACTATTTGTGGGGTCTCACTTATCAACCTTTTCCTTATTTCTCCCTTTCTTGATTAAAGCACATTTAAGCTGGGTGCAGTTTTTATTCATTCATTTTCTTTTTTTTTTCACAACTTTTCTTTTCTCATTCTTTTTCTACCACACCCAGCCTTGCATTTTTTCTTCTTTTACCCTTCTTCATATACACTTTACATCACACACCCCTATGATAGCCACCCTCAACTTAGGTTATTTGTCTAAGTCAAAGTGTAAAAAGTCCAAGAAGGACCAGAGCCAAAACAGGTTCATTGTGATACAAATGGGAAAGTGATAGTTATAACAAAAATAATAGGTATTCAGGCTCAAAATCAGGATCAAGGGATATTATTCACACATGGAAGGTTATTTACGCTAAAAATGGACTAATATCAACAACGGCCTATGATCATCTCCTAACTGCTATCCTACAACCAAGGCAAGACAAACCAGGCAAGTTCTAAATTTAACACACAACGGGAACTAGGTAGTATCTTAGACACACATGGCACAAAGGTATATCACAAGCTACTACCCATTCGGTTTATGCAATTATTTAGCAATGGTTATCATGTTACTAGTACTAATGCCATAACAAGATGCACAGTGGTCACACATAAATACATATCACACAGTTATAAAACAGACCATAGAGAGGTGTTCAAAAATCAACAAAAACATGTTAACTGCCTGAGGTACTTGTATTTCTCCTAGTCAACTACAATATTTTACAACAAATCACAATACGCCTAAACATCCCAGCTCTACTAGGAACAAGACTCTAGGGAAAAGAGGCACGATAACAAAAACCCCAAGAGGAAATCAACACCCACAAGTAGTCTCACCCTCAACTTAAAATCATGCATTGTCCGCAATGCATGAAACTAAAACAAGAGAGTTAGAAACATACCTGTGGCACCATAGGTGCAGAGATCTGATGTCAATCACATAATACAAATACAAATACAAACAACAAAATGCCTAAGGTTGCCTCCTAAGCAGTGCCTGATTTAATATCACGGCACAACTAGGTTATCTTGACTACTCAAAATTCATCAAGATACCTTGAAAGTTCTTCATCATTTATCCCTCCACTTAGATGATTTGAATCGTTGGCCCATCTTTCGATCTTTACATCTTTGGGGTGCGTTGGGAAAGTGTGAGAGCATGATAAGGAAAGTTCTATCATGCCAGTTCGAAGACTTAAACTGCTTGCCCAATTTTGTATCGGACTTTTTTGTGGGCTCATTTGACTACGGTGAGAATCTTAAAAATCCACTAAATGGACAATGATCTTTAAGCTTCTTGGCCTTCAAGATTGGGGTTGTATTATACCTTTTATGTATGAAAAACTCCAAAATATAGGAATTTTCCTCCTCATTTCCAAAATTCATGATTTGCTTGGGTGATTCGACTTTCATTACATCCACCAAGTATAATGTTGAAAAGTGATTCGACTGAGGTCTTCTCCCTAATTTCGGAGTTGCATCCTTCTCGACCTCTCCACCCCGAATTGGGCTAGAGTCTTTATAAGAGATTGGCTTGGTTTTTTCTTTTGCCTCTAGCACCATTTCCTCAATCTTGGCATTATCTCTCATGGTTGGTTTGGTTGGATGGGAAATCACCAAGGATTGCTCAACATTAAGCTCAACATGAACATATGGTGTTTGCTCCTCATCTTCACACTCTTCTACTATTTTAAATGATTCCAAAGACAAGATATCATCTAAATATAATATAGAAGAATGCTTTGAATGATTAACCTCTCTATCTATCTCCTCATGAATGATTGGCTTCATGTCTTGACGCATATCACATACGATATCATATGTTTCTTTCTGGAGATCTAACATTCGTTGAAACATAACTTCAATGCCACTCTTCCCGGTGCTTCGTTCTTCTTTTTCTTGACCATAAGACCTATCAAACTTATAAGAAGAACTAGAATGCCATTTAGGAAATTACTTCAATGTCCATCTTGACCACCACATAAAGAACAATCATACTCCCGTTAGGATGGAGATGGTGCACACATCTCTCTCCGAGGAGCATATCTATAATCTTGCTAAAAGTGAGGTCCATTATAATATGGACATGGATCATCAAGATAAGCTTTCCAACCACCAAGCTTATGTTCATTCCACGATGCCATAGTAATAAATAAACTAAAATAAAAATCTACCTAACACAAAAAATAAAAGAAAACTAAAAATAAATATTTACAAGTTTGAATTCAAGCAAGTAGGCTAAAATTCCAAACCTATTCAATACGCCAAATTGTTCCCCGGCAACGGCACCATTTTTATAACGCTCAACTTACACGTCAATTTAGTGCAAGGCGGTCGTCATCAATATATTTATCCAACTTTAGAGTCAGGGTCGAATCCATGTGGAACAATGTGAGTGGCGATTAAACTAATTTGAAACTATAGCTACAAGTTCAATTTAAACAAATGTTGCGAAAAGATAAAATGGGAGGTTTTATCAATCAAATAATAATTAAAGTTTCGAATTGCTTTAGAGATCAAAACTAAAATTTCAATGGTTCAAATTAGTGATAGAGAAGAACTAGGGTTGTGATCACTATGATTATTAATCCCCATTAAATAATAAATGTAGTAGTGGGTTCTCATGACTTATGGGAAACACCAAATTATCAGTTTCGACAGTCCACTAAGTGTTTCTCAACCTTCCTAGATGTTGAACTCCCTAATTCTCTCGAACTTAGGAAATCATTCTATTCATACTGATTTTATCTCAATTTTATCAATCTTGTTACAACATTAATCATTAGATGGGAGCTTAACCTTCCCAAATCCTTGTTGATAATTTGCTACCTTTAGTTTATTTCTCAGTTCATGCAAATCAACATAAGGCGGGATTTATTATTTGCAACCAATAAATAACAATCATAACAAATGAATTATCAAGATGTCCCCACAATCACTCAAACTCGAACTAACTATTAAATCCATGGGGGAATAATCATATATCCCACAACCCTAGTTGTGGGTTTTAGTTCCACATGAGAAAAAAAGAGATAGCAACAATTATAATCACCATTCAAAGTAATTAAACTTACAAAAGATGAAGTCTAAAGTTGATTCTCTTCTAAGTTCAAGAGAAAATTCCCACAACCAAATCAAAGATTTTAAAATTGAATTCTAAGTTTTGAGCCCTACAAAGAGGTGTCTTTTTCTTTGGAATAAGTTCAAGATGTTCCGCCCCCTCCTTTTTTATTAGAAAACCCTAAAATATGCTTTAAATACTTCATCCTAATTATGAAAAAAAAATCATAGATCACAATATTTTCTCGGACAGGCGACAACATGTGTGATGGCTTATTAGGAGTCTGACGACTTATAAGGAATGTCGTCAGCTCCTTTTCGCTTTTGACAATCTCTGCCTTAGATTGAAGATGAGATGTGATGGCTTATCAGACATGTTATGAATTATCAGAATTGTCGTTGCTTCATCACTTCAAATCCCATTCCCTGCCTACGCCTAATGACAAGGTTGATGGCTTATCATACTTCTGACAGCCTATTACAGATGTCATCACGAATTCTAGCTAAAGCTTATTCTTTGTCTAAGGCTGATGGTAACTCTGATATCTTATCACAAGGCTGACAACTTATCCGACAAGTCATCAGTTATACTTCCCTCTTTACTTGCTCAGAAATTAACTTTTTTATTTCCATTATTGCTAGTTCTCTTGCATCTTGACTTTTACTGCAATATCGAACAGAAAATAATCAAAAATGACAAAAGTCGCTTAAGACTTTCAAATTATTCTTAGTTAAAAGCCTCAAATGTATTAGCATCTTCTCACACATAAACTTGGCTGAGATACTGAGGAAGAGCTAAGATGATGCACGGGGCACCTACGAACTAAATTGTGACTGAGTATTTTGGGTCTGAAACTAAGGCACGACACATAAACTGGGCTAAAATCGTATCTACTAGGATGCTCCATCTTGGAATGGGCATGTTTCAGAGACTTTGGATAAGGTGACTGGACGAAAAGATGGGAAAGAATGCGAACTTATTTGCCTGACTACTAAGCTGGATTCCTGGATTTATGGACTAACTTATGCTGAAAACTTATACTCAACTGGAGAATTTCTTGACATTTTTTCTATAAAGTTCTACTAACTTTAGGGAGCAAGGAGATCTTGACATGGCCTGAATAAGGCATCTGAATGAGAATTCATCACGTGGATAAAATTCTGTAATTGGGGCAATAATAACTCTACCAACTGAGGTCTGATTTGGACTAAATTCTCCCACTATGTTCAAGCTAACTAAATCTCTAAAATACATTTATCCACTTACACATCAACATGACATTCAAGCCTATCTTTATAACTATAGCCTCATGTAAACTAGCATGCAACAATCTTTTCTTAACATGAAACATCTACTCTTTCTCTTCTAAGCAACTGCTCATCACTACATCATTTCATAAAGAGAGTTCACTGAAGGCTAAAACATGGGGACCTGAAGTATAAATGGGCACTATATTGAACTTGACACTTAACTAAGGCCTAAGAAATAGAATATCAACCTCATGGATTTATCAAGAGATCTAACATAAATCTGAATTTAATTAATCATTAGGAGTATAGCATAAGTAATGGAAACTGAGGACACTGTAAGGCATGAGTACATAAGTCATGAGCTGCATGACCTGAGTTGGGAGTTTCTGTATTCATGGAACATGATTCATAATAATGAGGAAACTTGAACTCCTTATACTAAAAACTATAAATAAATATGATTTTTGATAATATGCATGAGTAGGAACTATGATCTTAGAACTAATAAGGACTGCATGAGTAGATATCACGATAACTGAAGTACAATACTTTGCACTGAGGAAAGAATGGGTTGGGCATCAACCTCTCCCACTACTTCTCTACACATACTGACATCACTACTAAAATCTGAAAGTCTAACTTGGTTACTTGTTCTACCATCTCCCCCTTAGCTTAAAGCCATCATTCTAAGTCTGTGAACCTCTTACTAAACTCTAAATTGAAATGAAACCACTTTGCTCTAGAGACTGACATATAACAATACTCGTAAACACTAAAATCATTTTGAGGGAATACTCCTGATAATGTAAGGTCCACTGCTAGTACTTCCTTCTGATACATGATTTTTAGCTTTCTATTGCCCCAACAATCATTATATAGCAACCTTAACACTGACTAACTTAGAATTCTCAAATTCTCTTTCTACTAGTTCAATTTAAAGATTCAAACTTAAATCAACTTAAACTATGGTACTACCCATTCATTCAAGGAGTAGTTCATCAAGAAACAGAAACTGAATGACTCTATTACTGAACTCAACTGAAGAAATTTTATAGAATACTGTCATTCTTAGACTTAGGCTCTGACGCTCTGACTGAAGGTTGAACTAGGGCTAAGGATCTCTGATGGGATTGGGAACGGTTACTAACCCCTGATCTTGGCTTAAAACTACTTGTTCTGACTCTCTTATTCTCCTTATCTTTCTTTCTACACTTCTACCCCTTGCTCTATTGAGTATGAACCCCAAGCCTACATTGGACAATAGACTGTAGGTTATTCTAAACAACTACTAAATTGTCTAAAGTGGTGAATGCAGCTATAAATTCTGCATAGGAGACGTGCTCATTCAGGGGATCTGCCTAAACGGGTGGAGGGGTTGGCTGATTTCTAATTCTTCTTCCATTAATCTTTTTGTGAGGCATGTTCTATAATCAGTAGGAAGAAAAGGATTAGATTGAGAATTTAGATTAAGATCATGCTTACTCGGAAGACATGAATACTGAAAGAAGGGAAACTTTCTAAAATATCTCATAGCCTCCTGTCCATAAGTGTGGCGCGCTACACGCCCATGCATAAGACTCTACTGGATGCGACTTTCAAACTCCCTAGGAGTCTATTGAACCTAAATTTGATACCAATTTTGTAATGACCCGAGACTACCCCCTAGTCATCACATGGTTCTTACAATCCCAAAGGACCACAAGCTAACCTATGACTAATATCTGCTGTGAGCACTGGATAATAATACTAAAATAAATACAAAATTGGGCTAAAATGACATGAGGTTCAAAATCTAAATATTGATAAATAATAACATCTAGTACAAACATCTGAAAACTAAACACTATCTGAACTGGTCTAATCTGAAAGCCTCTAACTAAACTGTCTGAATATGGAGTTGATGGGACAAGCCCCAAACTAACTCCAACTACTGAACTATTAATAAACTTAAATACTAAAATAAAAGAACATCCTTGATAGATGAGGACTCATTAGTAAATCTGCGACTGCCAACTAGATCTGCCTAAGCGTGGTCAGGAACCTGAGCGTCCGAATATATGATATAAGACATCATAGCACAAAAAAATAGTATGCGGATAATATGAGGAATATACTAGTATGCTAGATGAGATAAGGCCTAATTCAAAGTTTCATATGCATGAATAATAAATGACTGAATAATATAGAGTAACTGGATATAAGAGTTCATGGATAACTAATACTGCTTTAAATATTGAGTATGTACTACTTTGAAAGTAAATAAATACTGTGACTGAGCTTATCTGAAGATAAGTATCAAATTTTGGTAACTGATTAATTAATATCTGAAGTGACTAATAACTAAATTACTAATACTAAGTGACTATGTCTGACAGTCCTGATTCTGTAGAACTGAACTGAATTCCGAACTGAGACTAAAACTAAGACTGTAGGAGGTAATCATCTAACCGACATGCCCCAAATCTGAGCTGATAGGAGTCCAACCTGTGACCCCTGTTGGAAGGGTGCTAATACCATGCCACAAGTACTAACACTAGAAAACTAGGATACCAAAACTAATTGATGGGTAACACCTAGGTGAAGCCAAACCTAATCTAACGGATGACCCCTGGGAGGTATTCAAACCTAGTCTGATGGGTGACTCCTCATCCTGTACTGGCTACGTAGTTCAGGAGTATATGGACTGTTATTAATGACTCTGTCTCTCTAACAAAGAAGTCGTCATCCCTATACTCGCTCGGTGCTAAATCTTACTCCCAACTAAAAAATATTGAACTAAGTATACAAAATTGGATTGGACTGATACTGAGTTTTCTTAGTTTTCTTGAGTTTTGTAACTGACTGAGTTCTACTGAGTTCTGTAACTGACTGAGAGTACCACTGATTATGACATGTTTGATACTATTCTATAAACTAATTCTAGCTTTAGGTAAATATCTAAATTATCGGATACCAAATACCCTCAGGACTCGATAGCTTGAAAGTAAGACATAACGTGATCTTGAAAAGCATAACAATGTTCACTTGTCATAATTCATTCATAAAGACATTTCATCAAACACTTGTAAGGCATAAGATTGTACATATACTAGCACGTCATGATTGCATCATTTAATTCACATGGACATTCTATCAAACACTTGAGGAGCACAACTTAATGCACCTAATCATGGATAATAAATAAACATGGCAACTAAAATGCCCAAACTAGCGATTTCATAGGTTCAACACACAATTAATATAATTTCCCCTAAATAATATTCTATTGATATGAATCTTATCATAATCTTGGATTGAAAACCAAATTAACATCATATATTCATTAATCACTTTTTAATTCAAAGGTTTATCAAGATAATCACATATTCATCACACATGCTATTTAATTTCATGAAACTTGCACTTAAATCATGGATTGAAACCCAACTAATATCACGAACACGAATTTAATCTAATTCAAACATAGGATTTATAAATCTGAGATTTTGTATGTTTAAAAAGGGATTCTTGGACTTCATGGGTGAAAGGGACCTATTAATGAACACCTAATACACCAGAATCTTATGGATTCTTAAAGTTCTTGAAGGATTTCTTAAGGATTAGTCTTGACTCTTGAAGCTAGGGTTTTTGCCTCTTTGAGAGAGAATGCCTTTTTATTTGGAAAAAAGTTGAATAATAAATGACTTAAAATGTTTTTAGAGATTAAATCCCGTATCTGGGCATATAAAAATTATGGGAAAAGACAGTTTTAACCCTGGATGAAACGTTTAATTTTTGTCAAAATTTTCCAATTTGGGCCCTTGGCGCGATGCGCCACTATCGTGCCAAGCCACTAGAAAATGACAACTGGGAATATGGTTGGTGACATGACGTGGTGGAATCGCGTTCCACTACTGGACGGGACCTGGAAGCTTGGCGCGATATGGTACAATCGCGTTGCTTTACTGGAAATTGACAATTGTATAAATAAAATGTGGTGCAATACATCGGTATTGCGGCACCTCTATGGAAACTGACAATTGCCATTTCAACATACTCCGCGTCCAGAATGATGGTGCTTAATGACTAAAACTTAAAATAGCTATAACTTCTTACCCGGTTATCGAATTTAGGCAAATTTTATATCGTTGAAAAGCTAATTAAATTTACTATGCAATGGCAGGCTCTAAACTAAAAAAAACTGAGTATTTAGAAAAATTTATATTTGATCACTCATGTACTGAGAGTTAATCTAGGTTAGGGAAATACGGGGTATTACAGCAACTCAACAAAGTCATATAGAAATCTAAGAACTTTAAAATCCATCCCAATCAATAGTAATCCACAAACCCTCTAAAATCCAAGAAAAACCTAAGTTGGGACATGCCTCCGACCATAGCCAAAAAGAATAGTCCAAAACAAAAATAAATAGGAACATAAAATGAGGGTCTTCCGAATAATGGAAACTCACCATTTCAAGTTGACTCATGATCGATCCAGAATCACCTAATCATTGTGCAATTAAAGAAGAAGTGTCTCCATTCCCTACATCACGTGGGGATATAGCATCCGAAGATGGTTAGCAAGGTGAGCACTAGAATATAACTCAGGGAAGGGATAAAATAATGCCAACTCAAAATTCAGTCCAAACTCAATGTACATGTTCATATACATTTAAGAATACATATATATATAAGATGTTAGGATAGGGAACAAGGTTTAGCATGAAGTTTAAATCATTAACATGGGTTATGTATCTCTAACCATCCTAAGGGAACCCATGGGCTATGTGGGTTCACCTTCCCCTTCTGAAAGGGTTCCAGTACGTGTTAGCCGCACGAACCAGGAAAATCTGAGGAAGAGCCAAGGAATACCTATATCCCATACACTCCAATCTATATAAATATATATACAGCAAACGTGGTTTCAAGTATCGGTCCTCTCCGAACCTTCACCTTCCATGACGAGCTATGAAACCCCCTTTAAGCCCAATTAAAACAAGTTTCACATAACCCATCCATTAAACCATGGAATTATCCATTAAGGCATCAACCATAGCAATCATCATACCATTACACTTTCAAGCTTATAATTAAGCCATGCCAATTCCATCAAACTAAAGAAATACCACGACTCCCTTAGTTCATAAAATCCAGTAGGAGGAATGCCACAACCCCTTTTGTTAATCAAATGCAATTTAAAATAAAAAACATGGCAAACAAGGTCTTTAAAACCCTTTTTATCTGTTTACACCTTTATGCAATGCAATAATTTAGGGAAGTAAGCCAAATCATGTGATTAACTATATTTTTGAATCCAATTATGCAAATGGGTTGAGGGAACACAATTTCCAAACCAAATTCGAAAACACAAATCATCAATTTGGGGAAATACCCCATCCCTCATTCCATTCACCATACCCATACACCCCAATAGGTTTCAAAATACATAAATAAAACATGAACACTTGTATTAAAACCATGGAAATTCAAATCAAGTAATAACACTTACAAAACCCTCAACCCTAATCAAAATCCATATTCAAATTCGCATGAGTAACCATTTAAACAAATGCTTTAAGTAAACAAGTTTAAGGGAAGAGGTAAATGCCTGAAAGTATCATAATTATTGAGAGAAATAACCACATGGAAGCTCTAAATGATCAACCTTGAGAAACCCTAGCTTGTTCTTGACTTAGGGATTTGCGAGTGTTTAAGACTTGTTTGATTTGAAAAAGGATAAAAATAACCCCTTTTTGGTGTTTTATGGACGTGGGGTCTATGTGGGGAATAGGGACTTAACCAAAGTGCCCTTAATAAAACACTGAAAAATTATCGCCCGGTCATTACGAGTTATCTTACGACTCTTAACGACTTACTATGAGCCGTCCCCTTGACTCGTAGTCTAGGAAGTTTCCCAAGGCACCCCGACCGTTGACCCTAAGAGTTCTACCATATGATTCATAGTCCAACATTATAAATCATAGGGTCCAGTAGTAGCCACAACAAAAACAAGGGACCACTACATTGGTGAGACTACGAGTCCTACATTACACTCATAATGTCTCACCATGACTTGTATGGTCTTAATCGTACCTAGTATAGAAACTTTGGTATCAACACTGGTCAGCCTACGATTGGGGTACTACAACCCATAATAACACCTTATGATTCATTAGACAAGTCGTAATCTGGGTAGTAAGATCAAAATCAAGAAGTTTTTTAAAGGTAAAAATTTGGGGTATTACACTCTAATAGGACGAGTTGCTGGGACAAGCCCCCATCTAATTCTAATTGTCTGAAACTGAAATAAAATAACAAAAAATACTAATATTAGTCCTCAACTGTTGAGGACTCGCCAAATTTTTAATGTTGATGTAGTAGGAGATCGTACTATTTGTGATCTATATGCATAACGTCAGAGTCTATATTATGGGACAATATAGTATAAAAGAGAGTATACGATCAATATTTGAATGTACTCAATATATGAGATAGGAAATAACTGATATAATATGATTTTGATACATGTGACATGGCAAACTAATGTAAGACCAAGTAATAAACATGTAATGATTGATATGCTGAACAACGAAATATAAGGTCATGCAAGTATTTGAAGTTGAACCATGACCTATGAACTATGAGTTGTGGATTGTGGAGCTATTAATAACCAACATATGCCAATCTGTGCAAACTAGGATCCAACCTATAACCCCAACTGGAAGGGTGTTCTATACCTTGCCAAGGGTATGAACACTAATTGACATGGATCCACTAAACTAATGTCCAAAAGGTCTAAGGTGTCAAGTCTTGATAGGTAACCCTTTAGAACCTATGGTGGCTCCGTAGTTTTACAAATTAGAGACTTCTACTCAAGGTCTCAGCCTAATTGATGGGTAAGCCTCCATCCCCATGCCCTCTCGGTGCTAAGTACTACTCCCAACTGAATGACACGAATAACTGAAATGCTCAATAATAGTAATATTCTAAACACTGAAAATAAATTCATTATCTAAGAGCATTAAAAACACAAAAATCAGAGGAGATAATACTCATAAGTATATACACAAAATCCTGATCATCGAATGTTCATTACCCACTATCTCTGAGGAATATAACTAGTATGATGGTTCCATAAATGAGTGAATTAAATAATTTAATAACTCAAGTCCAACAATCATGGATTTCATAATATAATTAGGGTTTATAATTTTCAATACGTAATGGTACTAAAATTCATGTTAAAACATGGGTTTTTAACTAGATGAGATCAAGGAACTAGAATATCAAAAAATTTAGAAAATCCATGAACCCTAAGCTCTAAGGAAGGAATTAAACTAATAAATTGAGTTAGCTTTAGGACTCAATGTGTGAAAGAAGACCCATTGATGAAATAACATACCTGGAGTAGAAAACCCTAAACAAACCTTTGAAGTTAGAAGCTTGAAGAAGATTGTCAAGACTCGATTTACAAGTCATGATGGCACCTACCGATTCCTACCAGTAGGTAAGTCAATCCCATAATTTGGAGCTAACACAATGGATTAATTCGGTAAAGAAAAACCGACATAGGTAAAATTTTCAAGAACATAAATTATCAACATAAGGGTTCTAGATTGAATAAATAGTCAAACAAGATACCAATCCCAAAACCTGGTAAAGTTAGTACAAGAGAAACTAATAGTATAATACAACTCCAAGTCTAGAAGAGTCAATACATTTGTCTTGAATACTAAAGACTAAATGCAAAAGATAGAAGAAAATTGGATGAATCAAACTTTAAGATCTCACCCTATCTCCAAAATCAATTTCCATATAAACCACAATCAACGGCAACAATTAATACTCAGATCTACACTAAAAAGGTATAGAAGTATAGTATGAGTACCAAAACAATGGATACTCAGTAGGTATCATCAGTCGACTGAGGTAAATCATGATATAAGGATGATAACATGCAAGATAATCATAACTAAGTCAAGGTATAGAATCGAACCTAAATCATCTCTATCATCATTATATATAATAAGTAAGCATACCACAATAACAGTGTAACATAAAGCATCGACACATGCCAATATCCTGTATATAATAAGCATTAAATATTGGAATAACAATATAACATAAGGCATCAATGCATGCCAATATTGCCACACACAACAAGCATTAAATATTGGAATAAAAATATAACATAAGACATTGCATAAGAAATAAATGATTTGGAATCATAAAGTAACACAAGTCAATCACAAGAAAACACAAGTATAGAGTTGGTTCCCATACACTAACTAGTGCATAAAGTAAGGAACTCATCACGGTGTCCCATACCACCAGATGGTACACCTAAGAGAAACATAAATGAATCAAATCAACAATATGTCCTAAATTTCTCATTATCCATTATTTTCCTCAATTTTCATCAAATGGCCATTTGTCAACATGCGTAATCATCATCAATAATCATAATAGAATAACATATACCAATATACTCATAACCATAACCATACCATCATATAGATATCTACCTCATTAATACACCCTATTCATACATTATTAGCTAGCCAACACTTAATATGCAACCATTTACTCTCTAGTTATCATATGACCACTAGCTATTATCTATTCACTATTCACCGCATAATCATTATTCATGGTTCAACATCTAACCATTATTCACTAACTAGCCAGTATCTAGAATTTAGTTAAGATTCACTACTAGACCATATTCGCCAATTACCCAATAGTTATTTCTAGCCAATATAACTTTACTAGCCGTCTTCTAACAAAAGTCCACCAATCATCTTTTATTCATTATCCATCTATCAACTAACATCCTTTATTAACTAGGATCATTAATCCATAAATCCTCTCTTAACAACTAATCAGCATCATAAACTTAGTCCTCAATAGCTACTAATAACCATCATTGCTAAACCCATTATACTAACTTTCATAATAAGTTATTCATCACTATTAATATCAATCAAATGCCACTAGTCCTCTTTATCACTAAGGTTCACCAATCCATTAGGCACTATTAGCCCACTACTAAGCATCTTTCAGCCTAAAATCAATAACTATACCACTTTATACCTTAGCTAATTAGAAGACTATAACTAATATCTCTGATATCAAGAATACACCCAACTACTCAAAATCATAAATAAATATATAATTGTCATACATATGGCTAGCCGTATTAAACAGGTAGATGTACACATAAGAACATCAATAATCATCCTTCGGCCTTGCCGAACATCATCATAACATCATAGTATCCTCTAAAATTATCGGGTATCAACACATCATCATAATATCTTCTAGACTTTTGGGTATTGATCATGCTCACCTATACCATTATTTTGGTGTAGGACGATTGTTGTCAAATATAATAACCCAACTTAATTTAGGATCAAATCCATAAGGAGTGTAACTAGTATTCAAATTCTATGCGTATTGACAGCTACTAAGTATTTACCCGCAATGTAAACATAAAATATAACATAAATTAAAATTGGGGGTATGGTTTGAAAGGTTGCTGGAAAAAAACTACTTGAACAACAAATTTAGAGTAACCATTATAGATATGATTTCAATAGGAGAATAGTCTTGGGATTATTTCTGCCTAAGGGAAAATAGTTCATGGATACAAGAGAATCAAATGCAAAATCTAGTTAATGGATATATAGGTAGGCTAGGTTAGGGGTTTTGATATTTGTTTTTCAACCAAACACAAAAATATCACCCATGGATCCTTTCAGATACCTTATGAGTGTGGAAAACAAATCAACCCACAACCTAAATTGGGCATCCCTATTTCTAGGAAGATTTCTAACACATAGCAAATTCACAATCCATCCTCATTTCTAAGACAACATAAAGGAATATGCTAATATCTAGTGATTGTTCACAAATACTTGTCACCCATATTCCTCTTTCAAGGAAGATATGGAATCTAAATGAATACCTACATCCCTTTTTCAAGGATGGTGTGGAATTTTGAAAATTTAGGGCTTTCACCCACAAATTCCAATTTAACAATCAAGCATTCGTGAAGCCCGACGTCATTAACCAAGAATCTATACTAATAATCATGACCCACACATAGTATCACCCTATTTCAACATAACCCCACGATAGATGTTTAGCTAATCATGATGTTTGAGAGCAAAAATATACCTAAATTCATATTCAAAGCTTCTATTGAAAAGGTACAACAAGGGTAATCTCAAATTCAACTTTTATTTGCACTAAAATCCTTGGAAAATTAACTACAATAATATTTCTAATTTTAGTAGGTTTTTACAATGCCAAAACTTGAATTCTAGTTATAAGATATATCAAAGTGAAATGGTTTTTCCCTTTTTAGGATTAGAACCAGCTATGGAAATTTACGAATCTGCCTCTGGGCTATTTTCCACTCCATCATAATTGCTGGTGCTTGATCATGATAGCGGCTCATGCAATTGCATTAAACCTATAACAATCGCCATACTTTTACCTAGACTTGAACGGCCATGATCGCGCCCTTTAAACAGCGATTGCGGCCCTCAAACTGCGATCGCGGTAATAGAGGTCAATCCCAGCTCCTGATTTCCCAACTTTTGGCACTCTTATTTTCCTTTTTGATCCCTTTTATCTCACGTCACTTGTTTTCTTCCATTTACCTATGAACTTACAAACCAAAGGAACTAGTGCATTCAAATGGAAAATTGCATCATTATACCATTTAATCATAGTAGTGTGTACAAATTATATGGGTAGTAAATTTACCTCTCATCAACACCCCCAACTTAAACCTTTGCTTGTCCACAAGCAATGCTACTTATTACTCAATGAAACTATACTATTTTAAACCCATTTATATTACCAAATGATCACATTGACTTCAAAATTTATTACCACCAACAAGTATCTTTTAAGCATGAGTAAGCTATTCTCACAACTCCCCTCAACATGAAGAACAATATCAAAGACACAAAAGACTTTAAAGAACACCAATGCAATAATTACTAACTCTATAGAAGTGACTCTCCATCGATAACAACTCAACTACACCCTTGTGCCTCATTTTTGGAAGATAACAATTTTACTCGCCTCGATTATCCACATGCCTCCTAACAAAAAGGAAATCCTACAAACCAAATCATCTATCATACAATAAGGGATTTGAGTGCAAACACTCACTGTCATACAGAATATCTTAATGCAACTGAGTATCACACCATATGCTTTCCCTTATTTTCAATCACCCCTACTATGAATACACTTGATTGGAGATCTCGAAGGACTTCTTCAAGCTTGTAAAGGTGCAAGGGATTGTGAAGGCTCTCGAGTCTTCTTTCATTTCTACCATAGCACTAGTCATGATAGCAATATAACCATGGGTAACTTTAATGGTTTCACCATTCTACAAGTTATTTTTTGGACAACAATGTTTTGATTAGATTGACATATCTTAGAATCTTGAATGGCTTCTAGCAACGGGATATTGATTGAAAGATTACTAAGCTTGGCAAAGAACTTCTTGAATTTTACATTTTACCCCTTTTTCTTGAGTCTTTGAGGGTAAAAAAGAGGGATTTTCATTTGGTACAATGGGTCATATTACATTTCATCACCCTCAACTACCTTAGGAGTTCCCTTATCATCAACTATCTCTGTATTTAGCATTGGTTCTTCATCATCCTTTTCTTGAGACTTTAGAGCCTCATCATTAGACTCACACACATGTTTTTTATTTGTGTTCACTAGATTATCATGAGACTTTTATTTGACCTCAACCTCTTATGCACCAAGTTCTTTACTGCTCAGTATGAATAATGCTAAGATATGAGCATTATTTTTTAGAATTTGCCACCGTATCACTTAGAAGGCCACCCTTGGGCTTAGCATTGAGTACGGTTGAGATTTGGCCAATTTGAGTCTCTAATTTATCGATTGAAGTGGAGTGTGATATAAACGTTTAGTTGATTTGATAAAATTATCCTTTTAATTCTTAGACCATCATATTCGTCTGTTCCACTCTCATCAAGATTCTAGCATGCAGCACATCTTTGGCCTTGAACTTTTTAGGATCCACAGGATTTAACTCATTGATTTTCACTCAATCATGTGGGGACATATCTATCATAATCTCTTTCCTTATCCCTGTAATCACGATCTCTATCTCTATCATGCATTCTTTTTCTCTATCATGATCGGTCCAATCTTGTTTCCCACTTGCCTTTGTTAGGCTGGACGAGAATTCCCTGAGTAGTTTGCCAAATATCTAATTTCTTTATCGAGCTTCTTGGCTTCTTATTCATCATATCCCTTGGATTCGATAGAATTTACCATTTTTGTGGGTGTACCCATCATATGTTTTGTAAGGAGTTCTAATTGTGTCATTATTTTTGCCATGCATTCCTTCCTCTCTTCTTGTTTCTTTCTTTGCTTCTTATTTACAATTTAGGTGGTGGGACAACCTATGGATACCTCAGTATCCTAGGTGTGCGACCTCTTATTTTTCTTTGTGATTTGCTCAAGTAAGGTTGAAGTCACTCCACATGACAACCTCACAAGTGATCCACCAGTCGTATCGTCCACTACAGTCTTATTAAGTTGGTCCAATGCCCTATAGATATTTGTAGGATCATATTGTCCAAAACATTGTGGTTAGGAAATTTCAAGAGCTTTTAATTAAACTTTTTCTAAACTTTATATAGAGGATCCCCATTGAGTTGACAAAAAAATAATGATTTAGTCCTACATTTGCAACATCTTTAATGGTGGGAAATAATGATCTAAGAAAGCCTCGGTAAGGTAGACCCATGATATGATAGACTCAGCAAGAAAAGAATTCAACTAAAAAACTACCTCTCCCATTAGAGATAATGGGAAGAGGCGTAACCATATGGATTCTTGTGAGATGTGAGCAATATTGAATGAGGTACACACTTCTACAAAAATTTTCAAGTGCAAGTTTGGGTCATCATAAGATTTAGCCCCAAAGATAACTTTTATTTGAAGCATGTGTAACATCATACTTGTGACGTAGAAGACCTCATTCCCTGCATTCATAGGATGCACATGGCACTAGAATGATCCACACTACTTGCATCAAGGGGCCCATCAAAGGTACCAACAACATTACTTGCATGATAACTCATTGTGTTGTGGACACTATTGAAGTTACCTATAAAGAAAACAAAACAACAACCAAAATAAACAACACACACTACGAGTAAACCCAAAGTCACTATCAACACCACTCAAGCAAAAACTAAGTTTCACTCCACGACAATGATGCCATTTTTATAACGCTCACCTATACCATTGTTTTGGTGTAGGAAAATAACTATCAAGTATAATAATTGAGTTGGGGTTGAATCCAAAAGGAGTGTAACTAGTATCTAAATCCTATGCATGTTGATGGATACTAAGTATTTACCCACTATGTAAACATAAATTAAACATAAATTAAAATGTGGGTATGGTTTGAAAGGTTGTTTAACAAAAAATACTTGAACTAGAAATTTAATCAACAACTATAGATAAGATTCCAATAGGAGAATAGTCTTGATATTACATGTTCCTAAGGGAAAATAGTGCATGGTTACACGAGAATCAAATACAAACTCTAGTTAATAGATATATGGGTAGGATAGGTTAGGGATTTTGATATTAGTTTTCAACCAAACACAAAATATCACACATGGATCCTTTCGGATACCTCATGGGTGTGGAAAGAAAAATCAACCTACAACCTCAATTAGGCATCCCTATTTCTAGGAAGATGCCCAAGATATAGAAATTTCACAGTTCATCTTTATTTCTAAGACAATGTAAAGGAATACACTAAAATCTAATTATTGTTCACAAATACTTATCACCCATATTCCTCTTTCAAGGACGATATGGGATCTAAATGAATACCTACATCCCTCTTTCAAGGATGATGTAGGATTTTAGGAATTTGGGGATTTCACCTATAAATTTCAATTTACAATCAAGCATTCGTGAAACCCAATATCATTAACCAAGAATCTACATTAATAATTAAGACCCACATATATTTTCACCCTATTCCAACATAACCCTAAGATAGATGTTTTGCTACTCATGAAGTTTGAGAGAAGAAATATACCCAAATTGACATTCAAAGCTTCTATTGAAAAGGTAAAGCAAAGGTAATCTCAAATTCAACTTCATTTTCCACTAAAATCCTTGGAAAATTAGCTACAATATACTTTCCCAATTTAGTAGGATTTTTACAATGCCAAAACTTGAATTCTAGTTGAAGGATATGTCTAAGTGAAAGGGTTTGCCCTTTTTAGAATTAGAAATAGTTGTGGGAAATTACAAATCTGCCCCTGGGATATTTTCCTTTCCACTGTATTTACTGGTGCTTGATCACAATCGTGGCTCTCGCGATAACATCGAACCTATCACAATCGCCATTCTTTGACCTTGCCTTAACTGGCTGCAATTGCGGCCCTCAAACCCCAATTGTGGTAACTGAGGTCGATCCCAGCTCTTGATTTCCCAGCTTTTACACTCCTTTGCCCTTTTTGTTCCCTTCTTTTAGCTTATTTCACTTGTTTTCTTCCATTTAATCGAAGCTTATAAACCAAGGGAATTAATGCATTCAAATAGAATATTTGCCTCATTTACACCATTTAATCATAGTAGTGTGGAAAAATTTGGATGTATATAGGTGGTAAATTTACCACTTATCAGTATCAATATATCATCACAATATCAACCTGCCATACTGGTATCATCATATCATCACAATATCATTCGGTCATATCAGGTATCATCATATCATTAAAATATTATCCGATCACACTGGGTATCATCATATCAACACAATATTATTCGGATGCATCGGGTATCATCATATCATCACAACATAATTCGAGTGCACTGGGTATCATCATATCATCATAATATCCTCTGACCTTGTTGGGTATCTACACTTCATTACAATATTCTTCGGCCTTACCAGGTATTATCATTTTATCACAATATCATCCGACCTTGCTGGGTATTATCATATCATCAAAGTATACAAATTTATAACATTAATAAAGAACAATCCCTATGAGGGCTAAATTAAATAACAAGCCCCATAAGGGCTAAAACAAATGACAAGCCCCATGAGGGCTAAAGTAAAAGACAAGCCCCATGAGGGCTAAAGTAAATGATAATCCCTATGAGGGCTAAAGTAAATTGATATAAAGGAGAATTGAAGAAGATCATACCTTCATAATCCAACATTCATCATCGATGTCACTTTATCAATAGATATGTGTATATGTAACATAAATATATAAACTATCATTGGGTCTTCCCTAGAAATTATATCTTTAACACCAACATCTTTCTTCGTCCCATACCAGATAGATGAGTATATAGATATGTATAATAAGTGGAAAAAGCATTAACATAATTAGTCGTATAATAAGATATCATGAGTCCAAGCATAATTTATAGAATATATTTACATATAGTCAATAACCATTCCTTCTAGCACCATTAATATCACCGTTTCCAATATCAACAATAAGGAAGATTTCCAATATGATTATTATTACTTGGATAATAACATAGTTAATGGCCCGAACACTAGCCTAATCAATGGATTAATCAAAAGTATAATCAAGGACTAATCATTACATAATCCATAATCTAATCATTTAGACCATGGCCATAACTATAAGAGATATCATGAACAATGCCCCACTAGTAGCATATTCATTGGCCTACTATTGGCATAAAGATAATTTTTCATGGCTATGAGCAATAGCTAAAGCATGACATAATCTATAGCTTGTTCATAGCATGGCCATTAACATAATTTATGGCTTAGGCCATATTAGTCAAGGGATTATTTATTAGCACATTCATTAGCCCAAACAATGGTTAATCACAATAACATAATTAATAGCTTGACATATGTTTTAGCCAATAAGGCATACAAAGGCATAATCACTTGGGCATTATTCTCCATGCCATTCCACATAACCAACAAATACAAAGAATCATCAATATTTTCTCAAAAGGTCACTCTCTAGTCAGTTACCAAGTGTAAGGGCTCAAGAGAACTAATCCTAGGTTTTGCCTTAAGGTGGGTCAACAAGCCCACATATAAATCCCCGAATGCATTCTAAGTCAATTTCTACTCGGGACTAGGCTAAGGTATCTAAATCCACTCTTATATGTATATCAAGCCACTATAATCCCTAAGGTAGATATTCTACTCAATCATTTTTACTAAGTCTAATAGAACTAAGGCAACCTCTTCTAGTATAAGCAACCAAGGCCAATTTTACTCTAAGTATGGGCAACTAGAGCATTTAACCCAAGGTTGGGTATCCTAAGGCATTCTCATTCTAAACATGAGTAATGAAGTCTATTCCATCTAAAATAATGGGAAAGAAATCATGTTTTTCAACTCTAAGATTCACATAGCTTAAACGATAAAACTAACCCAAGTATTGTATTTCATCAATCCAATACTTTAAACCCTTCCTAATCTAACAAGTTATCATAATTATATTATGACATAACTCAATATAACAAGGAATAAACCTAACATACCTCAAATCTGAAGAATGATCAACAATCTACTAAACCTTTGCTTTTTCCTTCTGTGAAACTTCTTCAAGGTTCTAAGCTATCAAAAACACAATCACACAATCTATACATCATTATGAGAACATCGATATCAATATTGTACTATTGTGCTTCATATATAAAAATGACAGTAAAAAACCCAAGTGGGTCCTATATATAAAAAACACATTTTTGAGACTAATCCAATGTTCATAAACCATTAGGGAATCATAACCCTCAAGAAATAGGTGGAAACCAAGCTTATTTGAGCTAAAATCAAGCCCTTAAGCTATTTGGGGTTTCGGTCAAGAATTCAAGAAATTAAAGCGTAAAATAGAAGGATTCTTACCTAAAATTTGATGTTAATCTCAATAATATAAGTTAATCAAGCTTCCAAGTCACCCAAAATGATCAATTTTGAGTTACCACACTTATTTTGGGGTTTCTAGGTCTCAAAAATGAAGGGAAAATGCCCCAAATGCATCTTGAGGCCTATATATAGCCACTACAGGAAGGAGATATCTCTATCCAAACCTAGATGTCTCTATCGCACTATGAAATCACCATAAACCTCATCGCAATCGCCATACACCTGTACCATCAAAGTCAAAACCTATTTTTGACCCTCAAAACTCATTCGGACTTTGATTTTTGCAAATAAACTATGTAACCTCACTAAATTTAGTGTTCCAGATGCATTCGTGAAGTCATATTTTCCATTAGATGTATTTTAAACCTAATGTGGGACCACACCCATACTTACTATTTTTCCTACTTTTTGACCAATAGGTTGAAATGAGTTCGGGTACATTAGAACCCAAACCAAAGATCTACCTAGCCTAAAGTTGATAATTTGGATTTGTTTGCAAATTAGGAATTTGTATCTGAGATTGATTTATTGAAGTTATATTTCGGTGGCCATTTGGAACATACGAAGACTTCTAAAAAGGAATTGGCTCTAAGAAATCAAACGAACTACCCAATAACTAAACTATCAGTTCCAACAAGTCATGAATAACGTGGGGTGGCTATGGATAATCTCTAATAGCAAAAATAAGCAGAATTAGGGAATATAACCTAGAGGGTCATTACAAAGATGAACCTTAGTAGCCTTGAAGGAGCGAAATTGCCTCTTTCTTTCTCTAAGATGTTAAGTATCGAGTGTTTTCTAAGTAATGAGGTATTAAGGTATTACTAATATTAATTCTAATACTTTAAGTGGTTTGAATGGCACAGTTTTGATGTTAAAAGAGTGGGAATATTCTCCAAATCCCCTCATAAAACATAACTAAAAATATACAGAATTAAGTCATACGGACCATCCTATGATAATGAGATCCACCGGCAATGATGGGATGTGCTCAAGTTTTGGAAGCTGAATTTGGGTTCTATTAACTCTGCTTGATGATCCTTGGTATGATCAAGGTAACCACCTATGTTGTACCATTGTTCATAAGTTGGAATTTATAGCAGAATCAAATTTAGGATTCATAATCGTACCTAAGATCATAGTTTCTAACCACATTCATGGTTTTATCTTGTGATTGTAAGGTATACTTTACAACATTCAAATGTTTGGGATTGATTTTATCACACAAGATAATTTTACGATCGTACAATCTCACCACGATCATTTTTATGCCCGTAGGTTCTCACTGCTGGACAGTGCTTCACTAAAATGTCCATAACTTTTTCCTCTGATATTGGATTAATGAGAAACTAGATGCATTCAAAATATAATTCAAATATCTATCACTTGGTGTGTATTAAGATAAAAAATACTTTAGAATCTATGATTTATGCTCATTTGAAGTTTACTATAGCAATATGTTTTTCAAGAAATCAATCGATAAGGAACGTTTCAACTTGGCTATGAGCTAGGAGGTACTTGTGGCCTTAATACATGGCTAAATCACTTCTCCTACCATCCAAAACATGATTTTGATTTGACATGTACTTGAAGAATGGTTCTAATCTTACCTTTAATAATCAGGGTGTTACATTATGACTTTGGTTCTGTAGTCAACTGAGGTATAATAAAACTACAACCAATCAATGCCTAGAAACATATCAAATTTTATCATGTCTAGTTTAACTAGATCAGCAGTGGTACATCTATGAAGGACTAACATGATGCTATTTTTGTGCAATCTTATAGCTATGATTCACTACTTGACTATAATTAAAATAAAAAAGCATTGTCGGAGTTGTTTAGGACAAACTCCAAACTTTATTGAAATAATGGGTTATGAAGGAAGAAGTAGACCTGAGATCTAACAATGCATAAACATCATAAGAAAATGCCTGTAACATAGAAATAATCATATCAGGTGAACTCTCCTGATCCTATAAGAAGATTGTGCATCGAAGCGATTCTAACTCTGACGATCGTTTGCACTAGAAGTAGCACTTTTCTAAAAATTTCTACCTACTAATAAAGTAGATTGAGTCAATTACCTCCATCCCTACACCTGGAAGACAGGAATTCTTTAACCTATGACAACTTAGTCATATCTAAAGAAATCCTCTTTACCAAAAAGGCATTCTCCTTGATCATTATACCATACTTTCTACAAGTAGGATAGGAGTATCCCCTTTTAAAACTACCCTGAGAATAAGAGTTTGTCACTCTTCTCTCTTCATCTTATCTAGATCTAGGTACTAGAGTACTAGCTGATAATGGAGCTAGTCATGATTTTCTAAAAAGATAACCAATTACCACCATCGGTTCTATGCTGAATAAACTCAAAATTACTAATTCTAGCTCTTTTTTTCTATATCTCCATTTCCCTCATGAAGTTAAGACATTGAACTGAGAGTTCCATATGGGTGATAATATGTTCCTTCTCAACTATAGTTTTAAATACTCTGAAGAACGTTTTAAGTGGTTGGGCCCATTCATGGTCTGAAATATGTATTCAAATGAAAAAATTGAGTCATAGGATCATGAGAAAAAGAAATTTGTAGTGAGTGGACAAGGATTAATATATTACCATGTGGGTGCACTCGAAGCGACTACAATTGAATCGCTTCAATCCAAGAATCCAAAATAATAATTACATAATGTCTTACCGTGATTTTAACTAAGGCTCTACTTGGGAGGAAACCCAAGGATTTTTTATTGATGTTTTCTAATTTTTTTATACTAATTTTAGCTTCTTTTTGGTTGTTACAGGTAATATCGCAAAATTAGGATGCAGGAAAATAGGTTTAGAGGACCGAAACCAAGCCCTAAACCTGAAGTTTCATGCCAAAATCATTTATTATGTAGCACACTGTTAGGACATATATTGGAGCTACTTGAGCAGTCCAGGCATAGGTCTAATACATTTTGCACATATTTGGGATCATCTTTATGAGAATTACTGAAGCAAAACTATTTTGACCCATTCTGGACATGCTTAAGCAGTCCAGGCATAGGTCCAACACACGTGGAATATATATGGTAGCAGATGAAGGGCATAAGAGATGGAGTAGGCTTTTTTAACCTGCACTAGACATGCTTAAGTAGTCCAGGCACAAGTCCAATGAAGCTTACACGCATGGGCTACTTTGAGCCAACTTACTGAAGCAATTTCACAAGTATTCAAATTCATTTTAAGTCTTTAATTTTGTTATATCAAGAATACATCACCGGATAATTACATTGGACTTTACTCCCATCATTTATCTCTAATTAGTGAACTTAAAAATGTATGATCTTTTGTTAAATTCTCTTTTGAATTCTCTTTAAAGTATAAAAGGTGTTCATATTCCATGGTTTCTTTTGGTTTAAATTTAATTTATTTGAGATTAAGTCTGTAAAATATGATTGTTGGGATGAAATTTTTTGAATTTAGGCATTGTTTTACATGCTCAATTGCAAATTCTTGCTTCTGAACACTAGTGCATACTATGTGTTTGATGAAATACCCACTTGTAGTTTATTTTTTTAATTGAGTGATGGGTTATCTAATTGGGTTAGGACAATTATCAATGGTGTGTTTGGTGATGAATTGGTGCATTGAGCTTGCTCACATGTATTTTAGTTCTTTTTTCAAGCTTTTATCTTTCATGCGCACCACATGTTTGTTAGAACGTCAATGATAAAGGGATGTCTTGATTGTTACTAATAGTTAATGTATTCATTTTTAAGACATATAATTGAATCCAATTGCTCAGTAAATGAGCTCATCATAGCATTCATGGGTGAAGTCTGAGTAACCCGAGAGACATAAATGCTTGCCTTGCCCTATGATAGGTCGGGTAACACCATTCTTTAGGGTATAGGGTCATCTGTGTTTCTATTGGTGCAATAAATGTTTTATGAGCTAAATAGGCAATATGTGAAGAATCTATAACAATGTCAGGTCCAAATAGGTGAGTGTTGTGATGAACGAGTCCCATGAGTCATAATAATGAAGTTACCTCGCATCCAAATTCATTTTTCCTTAGTTTTATTGTTTCTTAATACATTATAACCCCAAAAATATGTTTTGCCCATTTTCTATTGTTTTGGTTTTGATTTTTTTCTTTTTCATAGGTATGTCCTAAGGATGAATTTTCCATGGGAAGCTAAGAAGGGCACCACTTCGGATAAGGACAAGGCACAAGCTACAACCAAAAATTTCAAATAACTAACCTCAAAAGTGATCCAACGAGGATCGAAAGTGAAAACTAAGTTGAGTTGCCTTTATAGTGCCCCCACTTAGAGGAGCCCAATATAATGAGGATCCTTCTGAGATAGTACGACTACTCACTAACATGGACCCAAGCGCCTAATGCACCAGAAGGAGTCTTTACCCCCCCCCCCCCCCTTACTCTTTTTCTATTTTGTATTGGGATAATACAAGGCTTTTTAGAGTAGGGTGGGGCATTCTTATTATTCATTTGATGATTTGTAGCTATTGTTTCATTTGATGGCATTGGTTTGGTTGATTTTATAGACATACTCATACTCTATTTTTAAATTTTACATTTGTATTAGTTAGGCACTTTATACTTCATAGGGCTTGTCTTTGATGCATATTTACTTTATCCCTCACGGGGCTCGTTCCTTATTATCGACATGGTTTTGGATTGTCCTTTATTAGGTATATTGATGATAATGTCGAATGGTACCCTTTTTAAGCTTGTGTCATGGACTTAATATTTATGCGATACCTAGTTTATGTGTACTGCTCATCTCCTTTTGTATATATGTGTCCAATAAACACCAAGGGTTTTCTTTGAAACTCGGTTCTTTCCTAAGGAGCAAAATTTTGTTTTCTTTTTTATCTTTTGTTTTTATTTTTGTGTAGTTTTTTTGTCAAACCGAGTGATAGTTCACCCTTGATAGATGATAAGGTGACATTCTTAGTTGAAGTATCTAGTCATTCGAATTGATTTGGAATAGGCAAAATTTTGAAAACACTTTCAAAATGTCATTGGCAAGGAATGAAATGATTTTGAGAACAACCAAAATATAGTTTCTTTTTGAAAAAGAACAAAGATGTTTATGAGCTTTCTCGTGAGTGTGACCATTGAATTCAATTTTTGGCTCTCTCTTTACAAGGATGAGTCATTGACTAAAAGTAACTTATTAAGCTCAAATTGATTAGGAAACTAACTTTTTGCTCTATGATTATGATGCCAAGTGTGGTGAGATTTTTGAATAATTTTTGTACATATATGTAATCTAGAACTTTCCTCGAGTGTATTCTTAGCAAAATCCTAGGTAAGATTTGTTTGAAGGATGACCCAAGGCCATTTTTGACCATGACATAACCAAATTCCCGCCTTAACATTATTCCCTAGTTAAACCCTTTGATCCTTTTGACCATTTTTCTTTGTTTTTTGTAATGATAACCATGCCAAAACACCTAAACCCTTTTCAAAATCCTTTTTTTTGTCAACTAACCTCTTTTGAAGCATTAGATGATTCTAATAATGAAATATAGGTGAAAGCCTAAGTTTGGGGGGTTGTGTAGTTGGAAGAATAATGTAAGGGTGGTTCAAACTCCATATTTTGGGGAAGAATATGATATACTAAGATGAGAAAAGAAAGGTGTAAGGTTTTCAAATCATATGTTTAAGAGATAAGAGATATGCTTGATGATAAAGTTGTATAGCCTAGCCCATAGAACGTGAAGATAAATGAGACAAATGAGGGGCTAAGAAAATCTTAAAGTTAGAAAATCACTTGAAAAGGTCAAAAAGTAAAGAAAGAAAATGGTGGCTTTGAATTGTTTGGTAAATATTAGGTAAAAAGTTAAGTCAAGCATGGGAAATTATTTGAAGGTGAATAAGGTGGATAGTTTGAAAATTTTAGGGTATAAGGGGATGAACGATTGCATTGAAGGAGGCCTTTTAGTCACTTAAAGGGAAATCCAATGGTTCTACTCATTGTACTTGGATTTCTTTATGAGACGGAGTGTGAATTCTTTCATTATTTGAGATCCATTAAGAATTGAAATATCTTTAG
The DNA here is from genome assembly GCF_002878395.1 of Capsicum annuum. Classification (NCBI taxonomy): domain Eukaryota; kingdom Viridiplantae; phylum Streptophyta; class Magnoliopsida; order Solanales; family Solanaceae; genus Capsicum; species Capsicum annuum. The sequence continues at coordinate 97,531,249 of NC_061111.1, read as the reverse complement.
TGAGTGGAGCTAACTCTTGCATGTGAGCAACATCGATTCTTTGGGGTAGAAGGTAAAGTCTTACTCTTAGTTTGGGTAAATGTCAAGGTAAATTACATTATGAAGAGTGAGATGATATTTGAAGATTGTGTGTCACCTCTTTAGAAGCTTTGTTGATTTAAAAGTGTCATTTGATACAAACTTGTATCCTTGCTTTATAGTTATGTGCTTATTGAAAAATTTTGGCTTACTTATAGGCATGCATATTTTGGGAAGTTTTTATAGAGCTTTGTTAGCTTAATACTTTAGTATACATTTATTTTGGATGGATTTTAGTTTTAAATACCCTAACTCATTGAATTATTCTTAATTACATAAGGACAAACAATGGTTTAAGTTTGGAGGGTTGATAAGTTATCAATTTGACTACTTACTAGCACCTTTTAAGCTTAAATTATCAAGCTTTTCCATTGAATTAATGTTAATCTCATACTTAATACTCATTTGTCTAGATAAAGGTTAAAAAGGAAATATAAGCAAGTTGTTCAAGTTATTGAGAGGTCAAATATGAAAAAAAGAGCACTAAAGATCACATGGTTGTATCGGGAGGCCACCTGTGCAAGTGAGTGTCTAAAATTACCCAAACAACCCCATATCCACCAATCTGCTATGGATTTGCTTTGGATATTCTCAACATCTTCTTTGGATATGCTAACGAAGATCAAGAGTAAGATGACATTTTTGTAATAGTTGGAACATGTGGAATTGGGGCTTAAATGTGGGTTTTCAACTCATTTTCAGGATCTTTGAATATTATTGTATTACTTTGGAGTGAAGAACATATCAGAGAGATTCCTAATTGAATCATTAGTGCTTTCTATTAGACATTTATTAAAAATCAAAGATTGGATTTTCATTCTCTTTATTTTTCATGGATTGATTTAATGGAAACTTTGGTATATCTATACTTTCTCACTTTATGAGCAGCTAATTCTTTATTCTTTGGGTTATACTTGAACAGGCTGTGTTTAGTGCATGGATGCTATTTACTTATCTTTCTAATTAGCTATTTGTTATGGATTTTGTATTTATGCCATGATTTAACTAAGAATTGGGGGTTGCAAACCCCAATCACCTTTTAACCCATATCATCAGGGATATGAGTGAGGAACAATGTAAATAATAACTTGAATTATTTTATTTAATAGAATCTCTTAGACATAAGGATGTTAATTAAGGCAATATATTGGTGAAATTGTTACACTTATGAGGTTTTCAAAATAACCCATTTGTGAAATTTGGTGTTTTATTGAAATATTGATAGTAATATTTCTAAATCTAGCCTACCCATGACTCCTAAATAAATTTGGATAAATTCCCAACTACCCATGCATGAGTTCCTACCTAAAATGGCATAACCCTAAGGTTCACTCCCAATTGAATACATTCTAAGTAATTTCAGCCTCAAGATAGTATTATAAAAGAAAAGAAATCGTTACTTTAAGAACATTCCAACTAATCCCCCATTTTACATTTATATTGCTTTACACACATTACAGGTCAATGCGTAGCATACTTTTATCACTTTCAAGACATGAATTTTGTGTCTTCACTCTCTGTTATTTGACCCTAACTCCTTGTTGGGTAAAATATATATTTATAATGTCCCCTACACCTATTCAAGAGTGTAATTTGAGCAATATCATAATTGACTTAGTTGCTCATATTTTAGGTGTAATTTCTATCTTAGGGCTATTTATGGCTTATTTAACATAAAAAAAAACTTTTAGATACCTTAGACTAGTTTGACGATAGAATTTGCCTTAAAATGGATTTTGAGGATTAGAAGTGAACCCCTTCGGCCCACCTTAAGCCAAGACTTGTGTTATCTTTTGTAGACCTTTATACACATGTTATACCCTATGAAGTACTTATTTTAGGACTTGAGTAGATTAGATACTTAATGATCATGTTGGTTTGGTATATCGGAGTTAGTGCTAAATTTAGGTAAAACCTGGTGGTTTATTGATATGAGTTTCGGTTCAAGTCTGGCAATTGATATGGTATTGATGACATAAGTTTGATTCAAGTTCGGCAAATAATATTGTGATGTTGATTTTATTGAGTTCTGATTCAAGTCTAACATTAAGAGTTTGTGATGATATGATACGGTATGGGCGGATTCATAATTATAACTGCTATTGGTTAATTTATGGTTCTTCAGTTATATATTTTCCTTTGTTGCACCCTCTGGCCTTATGGAGGCCTGTATTGGGTTATTTACTTTTTAGCACTTGTTGGCTTATGAGGGCCAATTTAGTAGTTATAATTATGTGATCTTTGCATTACATTCCAGATTAATTTATTTACTTATGCACAACGGTGTTATAGCTTATTTCCAGGTTTTTTCTTTTACCTTGACTTAGCTTATTTATCTCACATTTCATTATATTTATATCATGATTTAGCTTTGTCGACCAATGATGCCTATTGGGTATCCATAGTTTTGGTACTCACACTACACTTATATATCTTTTTGGAGCAGATCCGAGTACTAGTAGTTTCCACTGACGTGATATCCATACTGAGTTGATTTCGAAGATAGGGTGAGCTCTCGAAGTTGGAGTTGTCCTTTTTTCCATCTATTATCTATGTATAGTCTATTTTGAGACAGATTGTATTTGACTATTTCAATACTTATGTTGCATTTTAAGTAGTTCTTGTACCAACACTGCTAGGTCGTGGGATGTTTATTGATGGTTTATTTATGTTCAAGACTATTATTACTATTTTATGGTTATTATAAGTCATTAATTGTTGATTTTTATCTATTAGGATATTGTCCACCAAATTAGCCCATTGTTTATAGCTTCGGGCTACAGTTTGGATGACCTATTGGAGGGATAAAATAGGTGCCATCATGACTCATAAATTAGGTCATGACATACATCCTTAACTAAAAAGGGTTTCTAGTTAATAGATTGTAACACCCCGAGTCTGTTCCTCAGACACTACAGGGTGCTTACAACCCCGAAGGACCACAAACTAACCCATTTCTGATATCTGCTGTGAGCACTGAATATTAATACAGTAAATATGTGGAAAGTAGGATGAAATGCCATAAGGTTCAAAATCTAAAAAAAATGATAAAGAATATCAACTGAAATAATAATCTGCAAAACTGAATATTGTCTGAAAGTCTAGTCTGAAAAGCCTCTAACTGAACTTTCTGAATGTAGACAAGACCCCAACTAAATCTGAGTACTGAAATACTAAAATAAAACATATCCTTGATAGATGAGGACTTACTACTAAATGTGACACTGCTAGCTGAATCTGAATCTGTCTACGCACAGTCAGGAACCTGAGCGTCTGAACCTATGATATGAGACATCATAGCATAAAGAAAGAGTATGCGTCAATATGTGGAATGTACTGGTATACTAGATGAGGTAAGGCTAAATATAAGGGTTCATATGCATTAACAATAACTGACTGAATGATATAAAGTAACTGAATATGAATACATAAGTAACTAAAGTGCTGCAAGTACTGAACATGCGATACTAGATATATACTTGTATATATACTGTAACTGAGTTTTTACTAAAGCTGAGTTCCGAGTTTTGATACTGAGTAGCTGATAATTTGAGATTTACTGATAACTGAATTATTGAAACTGATTGACTGTATTGACCAGTCCTAATTCTATAGAACTGAACTAAGTTCTATACTGAAACTGAAATTGAAACTGACACTGTGAGAGGTAATTATAACTGATATGCTCCAAATAAGATAACTAGGGTCCAACCTATAACCCCAGTTAGAAGGGTGTCAGTACTATCTACATAGTTCTGGAACGCAAGGACTGCTTCTAAGGATCATACCCTCTACTGGCAGGTGAGTCCCCATCCTTTAGTTCACTCGGTGCTAAATCCTACTCCCAACTGAATAGATACTAAACTAATTATACTAAGCAGAACTAGAATGATACTGAGTTTCATTGGGTTCGGTAACATACTGAGTTTGCTGGGTTATGTAACTGACTGAATATGCAATACATACTTATTTCAAATGGAAGAAATCCAAAGATATTTACAGCTAGATAGCTCGTCCAAGTTGCCAAGAAATAGTGCCTTTGCGCCCTCTTTTTTAGGAAGAATTTGACATTGACCAGGAATGAGTTCCATAGAGATTACTTCTCAATACAATTTCTTTCTGATGGGATAGTTCTATCGTTGTGACTTTCGGGGTCATAGATCAGAGAATTCCCTCTTTCAAGCAATTCGAACAGAATGTTGAGGGCATTGTCGCCCCTTTACTTATTTCTTTGATAATAGAGTTGGTCAATCGTTGAATAAAATCAACTGAAAAGGAAATCATTTCGCCCTTTATTTTAAGAATAGTTCCTGATACCATTTCTTCATTGATTAACTACTACCCTCATCCAGTGCTTTTTCAATCTTTTCATCTCTATAGATGTCATTTCAACATTACTAATCGTGACACTACTGTGACTATTATGTAACTACTGTAGCTCTAGGTAAATAACTAGATTTGTGGGTATTGAACATCCCCAGGACTCGATAGCGTTAAAGTAAAGCATATCATGATCTTGAAAAGCATAAAATGTCCACTTGTTCATAATTCATTCATAGAGACATTTTATCAAACACATGTAGGGCATAAAATTGTACATGATAGGGAACACATAATGACATGTCAAATTTCCACTATCTACTTCACATAGGCATTTTAGCAAACACTTGGGGAGCATGGATTATTTCACATGGTAATGGCCAACACATGAACATGATGAATACAATACTCAATGTCAAATTCAAGGGTTTAGTATGCAATTCATATAATTCATCACATAAACTATTTTAATTTCATGAGCCTTACACTAAATCATGGATTGAAACCCAACTACTATCATGGACGTGAACACAGTCAATTTCAAGCATGAAGTTCATAAATCTGAGATCTTATAAGTTTTAAAAGGGTTCTTGGACTTCATGGGTGAAAGGAACCCACGAATGAACACCTAACATACCTGGGTATATTAATTTTTGAAGGTTCTTGGAGAAATTCTTGAGTTTGTTCTTGATTTCTCGAAGCTAGGGTTTTGCCCCTTTAAGAGAGAATATTTTTAATCTTGTGAAAAGTGAGTAAATAATGAGATAATGGGTTATTTAGGGGTTTAATTTTGTGTTTAGACTGATTAGGGCCATGAAAAAAGACCCAATTACCCCTGGAAAGATTTAAAAATTTGCCACTAAAAAACTTGATTTTGAGCTCTGGTGCGACGCGGTGCTATCGTGCCATGTCACTGAAAATTGACAATTGCAAACTGGGTCATCAACATGACGTGGGTAAATCATGGTACCCCTTTGTATGCAAATTTCACCCTTGGCACAACGCGCCATGATCGCGTAGTTACACTAGAAAGTGATAATTGGGAAATTGGCCTGTGGCATGACATGGTGGTGTTACAATGGAACACTAAAAAATGAAAATTTCCATTTGGACTGCCTCTGTGATGTGCTAATTGCCAAATTGGTAAACTGTTTTACAAAAATGGCTATAACTCTTCACCGGTTATCGAATTTAGGTGATTTTATATCGTTGGAAATCTGGCTGAATTTCCTATGCATTGATAAGATCTAAACTGAAAAATATTGAGTATTTTAAAATTTATAGGGGATAACTCATGTGCTGACCAAGGGAACTTCTTTGTTCGTCAGTCTGTGAATATGATGATCGAGGATTTGAAATAGAACCTCTTTAAAAGAGAGATCATTCTAAATATCCACACCCTAGAAGGGAACTATGACTGCTGGGTCACCAATGCATTTCTTTAGCAAGGAGACATGGAATACTAGGTGCATTGAAGCTAGATCTGAAGGCAATTAAAGATCGTAAGCTGTCTTTCCAAAATGGCTGAGAATTCTGTAAGGACCAACATATAGAGAATTGAGATTTCCCTTCTTTTCGAATATCTTCACTTCCTTCATGGAAGAGATTTTCAAGAACACAAAATCACTGACCTCAAACTCGAGATCCTTTCTTCTCACATCTACATAGGATTTCTGTCGGCTTTGGACTGCCTTAATCCTTTATCTGATCAATTAAACCTTCTCTAAGGCATCAAACACTAAGTCAGGCCCTACTACTATGGCATCATCTACCTCAAACCAACCAATTGGAGATCTACATCTCCTACCATAAAGAGCCTCAAATGGAGCCATCTGAATACTGGAATAATAGCTATTATTAAATGCGAATTTGATCAAAGGCAAATGGTTATCCCAACTACCTTTAAAATTAACAACGCAGGTCTTAACATATCTTTTAGGGTCTGAATAGTCCTTTCTACTTGACCATATTTCTGAGGGTGGAAGGTTGTACTAAGGTAAACTTGGGTACCAAGACCCTTTTGGAATGCTTTCCAGAAATGAGAGGTAAATTGGGTATCTCTATTTGAGACGGTGGATATTGGGACTCCGTGTAACCTAACCAAATTTCTAATATAGAGTTTGTCATAGTCCTCGACTGAATAGAAGGTATAAACTGGAATGAAATGAGTTAATTTGGTTATCCTGTAAACAATGACCCAAACAGAATCATGCTAACGATGAGTACTAGGCAAACCCATCACAAAGTCCATATTCACTTCTTCCCATTTCCATATGGGAATACTAAACTTCTGCATGGACCTATTAGGTTTCTTATGCTCAATATTAACTTGCTAACATGTAGAGCACTTAGCTACAAACTCTGTAATATCCCTCTTCATCCTACTCTACCAATACATCTCCCATAAATTACGGTACATCTTAGTGGCCCCTAGATGAATAGAGTAACGTGCACCATACGCTTCTTCAAGAATTCATTTTTTCAAGTCATCTACACCTGGCATACATAGCTGACCCTAGTAATGCAACATACTATCTCCCCCTTAGGAGAAAACCTCTACTTTACTTTCTGATCTCTGACTGACTCTTTCAACTTAACAAGATTGGGATCTCTATCCTGCCTTTCCTTTACTTTAGAAAATAGAGATGATTCTGAACTATTCTGCACCCATACACTGCCCTCTGTTGAATCGACTAATTGGACACCTAGTCGGGCAAGATGATGAAAATTCTAAACTAACTTTTTCTTATCATCCTTAACATGAGCAATACTACCCATAGACAGTTTACTAAGAGCATCAACCACTACATTGGCCTTGCTCAGATGATACAGAACACTCATATCATAATCTTTTAACAACTCTAACCACCTTCTCTGATGCAAAGTCAAATCTTTTTGAGAAATGGCATACTGCAAGCTTTTATGATCTATGAACACATCAACATACACCCCATACAAATAATGCCTCCAAATCTTTAAGGCAAATACTACAGTATGGGTCGGGTAATTCTTCTCATGGGGCTTAAGCTGTCTAGAGGTATAGGCTATGACCTTACCCTTCTGCATAAGGACAAACCCCAAACATACTCTAAATGCATCAGAGTACACAACAAACCCATCTGAACCATCTGGTAGAATCAAAATTAGGGCTGAGGTAAGTCAAGTCTTTAACTCCTGAAAACTCTTCTTGCAAGAATCTGACCACTAAAATTTTACTTTTTTTCTAAATTAATATGGACATGGGGGATGCAATAGTAGAAAACCCTTCAACTAACCGATGGTAATAGCCAGCTAAACCTAACAAACTCCTAATATCTAATGGAGAAATGGGTCTAGGTAAGTTTCTCACCGCCTCAGTCTTTTGAGGAACAACTCTAATGGCATCACCGAAAATAATATGATCAAGAAATGCTACTAACCTTAGCCAAAATTTGTACTTACTAAATTTGGCAAACAACTGATGGGCTTTGAGAATCTAAGGTATGATTCTAAGGTGATATGTATTATCATTCTTTCTATAAGAGTAGACAAGAATATCATCGATAAAGACTATAATAAACATGTCTAAGTACTGCCTGAACATATGATTCATTAAGTCCATGAAAGTTGATGGGGCATTAGTAAGACCAAAGGACATGACTAGAAGTTTGAAGTGACCATACCGAACTTAGAAAGCTATTTTCGAAATGTGACATTCTTTGACTCTAAGCTGATGATTGAGGTCTATCTTAGAAAAGTAACTGGCACCCTGATGTTGGTTAACCAAGTCATCGATTCTAGGAAGTGGGTATTTATTCTTGATTGTGACTTTGTTCAATTGATGGTAGTCTATACATATTCTGAGGGAACTATATTTCTTACACACGAATAAGATTGGTACGACCCATGGGGAAACACTGGGTCTGATGAATCCTTATCAAGGAGATCTTTTAACTGTTCTTTCAATTCCTTAAGCTTTGCTGGTGCCATTCTGTATGGCAAAAAAAAGATGGGCTAAGTATCTAGGATAAGGTCTATTCTAAAGTCAATTTCCCTTTTGGGAGGAACTCTGAGAAGATCTTTCAGAAACACATCTGAGAATTCATTCACTACTGAAACTGACTCAAGACTAGGAATCTTTGAACTAAAGTTTTTGACTCGCACAAGATGATAGAAACATCCTTTGGATATCATTTTCCTCGCTCTAAGGTATGAAATCAATTGACCTTTAAGCACTGTAGTACTACCCCTCCATTTAAGGACTGGTTTATTTTGAAACTAAAAATAAACAATTTGTTTCTACAATCAACTGCGGCATAGCATGAATTGAGCCAATTTATGCTGAGAATGACATCCAAATCCACTATCTCTATCTCTACATGGTCTGTTAAAGTAACTTTTTAAGATATCATAACTGGACAGTTCCTGTATACTCGTCGGGCTATGATAAATTTACCCACTGGGGTAGAAACTGAAAATGGTTCTGTTAAGACTTCTGGTTTGATCTTAAAGTAGACTGCTATGTAAGGAGTTATAAAATACAAAGAAACTCTTGGATATAATAAGGCATAAACAAATAAATTAAAGACCTGCAATTTACTAGTGACCATATAAGGAGAACTTTCCTGATCTTGTCTGGACTAAAGTGTATAGAGCCTGTTTGGGCTTTGCCCATTGGTGGCACTGGAAGCGGCACCCTACTGATTTGGGTGACTAGAATAAGCTGGGGGATGGTTAAACTGACCTTGAGAACCTAACTGAGGACAATCTCTAACTCTGTGGCCTGTCTTACCATACCCGAAACAAATATAACTGCTAACTCTACAAACACCCTGATGGTTCATGCCACATTTCTAACAAAGAGAATTCTTTCAAGCACTGCTGACACTACCTTAAGATTTAGAGCCTGGCACCCTATTCTTGTTACCATTTTTGAACTTAGGTACTGGAGCACTAACTGAGGACAGAGCTGGAACCAAAGATTTTGGGCAAAATTAGGAATGGTTACCACTCTCTGATGTAGGCTGAATAAAATTAAAGCTACCTATTCTAGATCTTTTATTCTCCCTCTCCTTATCCTTACTCTTAGCCTCTTATATCTGTTGAGCATAAACCATGAGCCCTGATATGTCCATCTTCTTAATTAGCATCGCTGTTCTGCACTCTTTAACAACACCTTCTGATACCCCAGATATGAACTTGCTCATTCTGGACTTACTGTCTGCTACTACATGTAGAGCATACCTGGCTAACTGAGCAAACTTAAGAAAATACTCTTTCACACTCATACTGCCTTACCTGAGATTGATGACCTCTAACACCTTGGCTTCTCTTTGATATAAGGGAAAGAATCTATCTAGAAAAGCAGTAGCAAACTCTTCCCACTCTATGGGCTCTGTATCTGTGCCCCTGTCTACCTTCTACTTCTTAAACCATGTATGAGCTACATCTCGTAGCTGATTGGCAGCTAACTCAGGACTCTCACTGGAAGTCACTCCTATAATATCTGTGACTTTCTAAACTTGATTGAGGAACTCTTGGGGATCCTCTTCTGACTTAGATCCTGAGAATAGAGGTGGAGTCATTCAGGTGAAGTCTTTAATCCTGACTACAGCAGTATTGTCCACTGGGTTGGCCTGAATTCTACATGGAAGACATGCTCATCTAAGGGATCTGCCTGAACGGGCTGAGGTGATGACTGATTCCCAATTCTTCTTTTGTTAGTCTTTTTGGAAGGCATGTTCTGTAAATGAAATAAATAATGAATTAGACTGAGAGTTTAACTTGAGCTCATGATCACTCGCACGATATGAATACTGAAAGAAGGAAAACTTTTCCTAAAAACATCTCATAGCCATTTGTCCATAATTATGGCGCGCTACACGCATATACACAAGACTCTACTAGATGCAAATTTTAGACTTCCTATGACTCTGTTAATCGTTAGGTTCTGATACCAATTTTGTAACACCCTATGTCTGTACCCCAGGCACTACATAGTGCTTATGATCCTGAAGAACCATAAGTTAACCCATGTCTGATATCTGTTGTGAGCACTGAATTGTAATACTATAAAAAAAATATAGAAAATAGGTTGAAATGCTATAAGGTTCAAAATCTAAAAATATTGATAAAGAATATTAACTAATATAATAATCTACAAAACTGAATACTGTCTGAAAATCTAATATAAAAAGCCTCTAACTGAACTATTAGAATGAGGAGTTGATGGGAAAAACCCCCATCTAACTCTTACTACAAAAAATACTAAAATAAAACATATCCCTGATAGATAAGGACTCACTACTAAATCTAACACTGCTAGCTGAATCTGAATCTGTCTATACACGATCAGGAACCTGAGCATTCAAACTTATGATATGAGACATCATAGTGCAAAGAAAGAGTATGCGAAAGTACATGAAATGTACTGGTATGCTAGATGAGGTAAGGCTGAATGCAAGGTTTTATATGCATGAACAATAATTGAGTGAATAATATAAAGTAACTGAATATGAGTACATAAGTAACTGAAACTATTGTAAGTACTGACCATGTGATACTATGCATATACGTTTATATATACTGTAATTGAGCTTTTACTAAAGTCGAGTTCTGAGTTCTGATACTGAGAAATTGATAATCTAAGATTTACTAATAACTGAATTACTAAAACTGATTGGCTATATCTGACAGTCCTGATTTTGTAGATCTAAACTGAGTTCTATATTGAGACTAAAACTAAAACTATGAGAGGTAATCATCTAACCAACAAGCCCCAAGTAAGATAACTGGAGTCTAACCTATTACACCAATTGGAAGAGTGTCAATATCGTACCAAGGGTAAAGCTAAAGAGTTACTCTCATCAGGCAGGTACTCTAATGAGAATGGTGGTACCCTTAACTGGCAGGTTAAAACACATCATCAACCCTCACCTGGCAGGTTGATGTCTCAACCTATGTTGGTTACATAGTTTTTGAATGAAAGGAGTGCTTCTAAGGACCATACCCTCTGCTGGCAGGTGAGCCCCCATCCTTGGGTTTACTCGATGCTGAATCCTACTCCCAACTGAATGGATACTGAACTAATTATACTAAGCAAAACTAGACTAACACTGAGTTTCAATGAGTTCTATAACTGACTGAGTTTACTGGGTTCTATAACTGATTGAGTTTACTAAATGTGACACTACTGAGACTATTCTGTAGCTACTGTAGCTCTAGGTAAATAGATAGATTTTTGGGTATTAAATATCCCCAGGACTCGATAGCGTGAAAGTAAAGCATACCATGATCTTGAAAAGCATAAAAATGTCTAGTTGTTCATAATTCATTCATGGAGACATTTTCTCAAACACTTGTAGGGAATAAACTTGTACATGATTGGGAACACATAATGACATATCATGATTCCACTATCTACTTCACATAGGCATTTTAGCAAACACTTGGGGAGCATGTATTATTTCATATGGTAATGGCCAACACATGAACATCATGAATACAATACTCAATGTCAAATTCAAGGTTTAGCATGCAATTAATATAAGTCATTATATAAACTATTTTAATTTCATGAAACTTATACTAAATCGTGGATTGAAACCCAACTACTGTCATGGACATGAACACAATTAATTTTAAGCATGAAGTTCATAAATTTGAGATCTTGTATGTTTAAAAAGGGTTCTTGGACTTCATGGGTGAATGAAGACCATGAATGAACACCTAATTTACCTTGGTATATTAGTGCTTGAAGGTTCTTGGAGGAATTCTTGAGTTTGTTCTTTATTTCTTGAGGCTAGGGTTTTGCCCCTTTGAGAAAGAATGTTTTTAATCTTGAGAAAAGTGAGTAAATAATAAGATAATGGGTTATTTCGGGGTCTAATTTCATGTTTAGACTAATTAGGGCCGTGGAAAAAGATCCATTTACCCCTGGAAAGATTTAAAAATGCATCACTAAAAAACCCAATTTTGGGCTCTGGCCGTGTCACTAGAAATTGATAATTGTGAACTGGGTCATCAACGTGATGCGGTGGAATTGTAATACCCCTTTTATGCAAATTTCACCCTTGGTGCGATACGCCATGATTGCAGAGTCACATTGGAATGTGATAATTGGGAAATTGGTTGGTAATGCACTACGATAGTATCACGATGGAACATTAAAAAAATGACAATTGCCATTTGGACAGTCTTTGTGATGCGCTGATTGCTAAATTGGCACACTATTTTACAAAAATGGCTATAAATCTTCATCCGATTATCAAATTTGGCCAAATTTTATATCGTTTGAAAGCTGGCTGAACTTCCTACGCATTGATAATCTCTAAACTAAAAAAATAGAGAGTATTTTAAAATTTATATGGGATAACTCATGTATTGAGAGTTAAATTAGGCTAGGAAAATATAGGGTATTACAAAGATACTACTGGCTACCTTTTGTATGGGGAAATATAACTTGAATAAAAAGTAAAATTTTGGATAAACAAGTGACATATACTGTAAGAAAATGAGATCCTATAAATGACCTCTTTCCAGAATACTCGATTTATGGATGTTATCATGGATCTCAAACTCGAATTGTCACTAGTTTCATGAAGTAATTTTCATTGAGAAAAGACTGGAAGGGCAAAAAGAGGACTTGTGTTCCAATGAAAAAGAGGATGGACAAAAGGACAAGTATGCTAGATTTATCCATGGCCCTGATAAATATTAGCTAGAATTAATAACAATATTTCTACATGGACAAAAACTATTTGGGAAAGTAGTTTCTGTCTCGATTGAGGCTTTTTTTATTGGTGGCTGAATGTAATGACTTGACTTTGTATGAAATATGTAAAATATGTATTTTTTTATGATTTAAATATTTTATTCCTCCCCGTGGTTGCATTGTGGTATTTCTGGGGTGTGAGGATGATTGACACAGTTTTTGATACATTTTGGTGCCATTTATGCAATTTTTTGGTTTTGACTACTTTGAGAGCCTTATAGTTGAGTTCCGTGGTTATTTTTTGATCCATGCAATGGATGGAAAAGCAAACTAGTCAATATATTTGGAAAGTTGATTTTAGGATGGTAACACAATTGGTGTGGTTTTATGGCTTTTAAATCTCTTTCCAACCTTCAATTTGGAAAGTTATGATTTTGGGTTTTGGGGATCAACATTGTGAAAGTAACATTTTAAAATTTTAATATCTCTATTGAGTCTGGAGCATCAAATTTGATAGGGTAGAATATTTCATTTGCATTCATGGGATTTCAAATGAATCTCATGGGGCCTGCAGAAACTTGGATTGAACCAAGTCCCCAGCCAGTGCACTATTTAGCTGGTGCACCCGTGATCATGGAGCTATTACCACGATCGTAATAGGGCGTGTAGGGAAAGTATTCAGTCACAACCCTGGCCCGCGATCTCGATTCCCCTAATAGTCCAGGTGTTGCGATCGCGACTCGAGGTTCACGATCGAGAAGCTTGGGTATATAAATACCTATTTTCACCATTTTCACATTTTTTAAACTTAGAGCTGAGGGTTTTGTGGTTTTTATTAACTCTCTCCATTTCTAATCTTGGGTAAGCTTCATTACACTCATTTCAACTTATTTCTTCCATCTTTAACATTAAATTCTTGTTTTAAACATAAATTAAAACATGGAATTTGGAAATTTTGGCCTGTAAGGCCTAAAATAGTAATTCTTAAATTTAAACCCCAGTTTAACTCTATTTTTACTTGAATGAGTTTCTAATCCTATAATTATTAATTTTACATTAATTTCATCTTCAAAACAACTTCGATTCTTAATTTGTAAATGGATTTTGAAGATTTCTCCCAGTATAGTTTAAAAATAGTTTTTCTTTAATTTGGACCTTATTTTTAACTCATTGTTTCTTGGGTTTTCAGTTGTAAACTCTTAAAAACATAGGGAACATATTTTTGAAATAAAGTTATGATTTTTTCCTTTTTACTCAAAAACCCATTTTGAGGGTCCATTTTGACCCTAACTTGAAACTAGGCAATATGGGTATCATTGAATTTTTCAATGTGTAGACTCTATATTTTGATGTTTTAGTTGATTTTAGATTTGTTCATGAAGAGTAGGGCTTCGATATTAAACTATTGCAAATTGGTTTTTGTCCTTCTAGGTAGGTTATGACCTAACTTCTTTCAAACTAGGCTAGGTAGTTGATACTAATACAAAATATAAGTTAAGGGTATGGGAACTAATCATGAAAAAGAGGACCATCTTATTATATTATGCTTATGTGGAGGCCTATATGTGATATAATTAATGGATTTGGTATATTATGTGCTATGTGTGACCGTGTGGGGTCTTATATGAAGTTGATAGCTTGTATACATGAGAATAATTGAGTTTTTTTATGAAAAGACATCTTATTATACCAATTGTGTATTGTGGTGTATTCATACTCAATTGGCATATGAATCATGTCAGATTTCATGAATGGTTGGAAATAATGAGTGGATATTTGGCTCGTGTGATGGTATATTGGTTGGTTGTGGAAATACTCATTATGGTTGGTATTGAAAATATTTATTGTGGTTGGTTGGTTGTGAGCATTGTATTCTCATACTCATTCATGAAATGATGGTACCACCATGGAAATATTGAGAAACACTGGCAATACTTTTTTTGATAGAAAATGTAACATCTTATAAAACCCTTCTCAAAGGATATATCAGGTATGAGATATGGATATATGAATTGATATGGGTTGATGAACCCTTCATGGGTCCTACGTCAGGAAGATATAACTCCGTTGGTGTATTCGGAGGCAGTGCAACAGTTTCGGAGGTTATGTATTGACCTCGTGCATTACATCATCATTATTATCAATCTCATTATTTTCATTATATTTACTTTATTATGCTTTTGATATGATTTTTGTCTTGACTTGTTACTAATATATTTGTCATATTTTTCGTTACTTATACTTGACATTCTTTCCTATATTATCTTTTTATGGTCTATTTATAGATGGTATAAATGTATACTTGTATTCTTTTCTATTGCTTTACTATATTATATGTGGATATTATAAAACTATTAGTTCAAGCGATGTGGGATATCATTGTGAGATATTTTTTGGTTGTAGGTGACGTGCCCTTAGTGTGTATTTTGTGAGCTTTATTTTTTTACTTTTCTAACTCAGCCTATGATACCTATTGAGTATACGTGGACCGCATTCATCCCTACTATGCCCTTTTAATGTAGATTCTAGTGCGGGTGCGTCTCATGTGGCTTGATTTCGAGTTTCTTCAAAGTTGTAGAAGTTAGCAGTTGGACTTTCATGTGTTTGGAGTCCACTTTTATATTTTTGTATTAGCTTATGTCTTTACTAGTATTCGAAGATAGATATTATTCCTATTGGATATTCTAATATATTTGACTCATGGATTGTATTAGTAGTTCTTACACTATTGACACCAAGTTTTGGGAGTTTGGTATAATATATTTGGTTGTATGTTCTATTTTCATATTATATTTGTGTGGTTTGGATTCATTCTACAAGCCATAACTTGGGGTTTTTTCTATCTTTTCATCTTTTTGTATCAATTTGGGTGATAGGCCTACTTGTCAAGGTTCACTATGACAAGTGCCATCATGACCCTTGTTTTTGGGTCGTGACAAATTGGAATTAAAGCAACTAAGTTTATTGGTCTCAAAGGTGTAAGAATGGGATGTCTAATATAGTCTTGTAGATCGGTACATAAACGCCTGTATCTATCTTTGAGGGGCTATAGGATGTCTTTAGGAAATTTTCCTCTTTTTATTCCTTATCGTGCAAATTTTATTCATACCTTGCGTTTAAAGTCATATTTCATTTTTTTTGTGTAGATGGTAATGACTATATCTCGTAGGGTTAGAGATGCAAAACTTTTATTTGGGGAGAGATCCAGTCTAGAGTGTGAGCCTTGAGTCATAGATAGACTTGAGAGAGTAGAATAGTACATGAATCTGCCCCGCTAGGAGTAATACTAGAGGACTTTACCCTGAGCCTTGCGTTGAGCATGTTGGAGTTATGGGTCTTACATTAGTTCCTATGAGTTCTTCTACCCAGTGTTGGAGGGGTTGTTGGTTCGCTTGTTGACCCATTTGGAGGGTGCTCCTTTGAGTGCGCTTAGTGTTCTCCAGTACCGAGTGTGGATCCTCAAGTTTCACCTGCTTCTACTTTTGGTACTCCACATACCCTGAGTACTCTTCCTATTTGAGTGTCGATATTTGAGTATGGTATTCAAGTTTGGGAGTTTATCCTTCATATATGTTACCTACCCAAATGGGATCTCAGCTCGCCAGATTTACTATACCTCCTCTTTCTATAGGTACAGTTGTGTATTTTGAGGATCAAAGGTAGTTTGAGAGATTTATTCATTTGGGTCATCCTAGATTTTCTGGTGACGTGGGCGAGGATGCTTATTTGACTATTTTGAGAAGTTGTAAATTTGGATTCACTAAAGTCACATGGGGTTGCTTGTACTACTTATCATTTAAGAGATGTTGTAAGAGATTAGTGGAGGTCACTTATTGGTGCATACCTCTTAATTCTGCCAAGATGACTTGAGATCAGTTTCTTGATACCTTTTTAGAGAGGTTTGTGCCTTACAGTTTGAGGGATTAAATGAAAGATGAATTTGATCGCCTGGAGCAATGCTACATGACTATTGCATAGTATGAGAAACACTTTCATGCCTTGTCCAGATATTTTTATGCCTATATTTCCACCAATTCTGAGAAGATTCAAAAGTTCTTAAAAGGATTTAATATTTATCTTCAGTTGGCTACGTCTCAGGTAGTTATATTTAGAGTGTCCTTTCAGAGTATAATGGTTCATGCTAATATGACTGAGGGTATTCTTTGAACATCTCAGGAAGGCACCAAGAAGTTGAGAGGGCAGGCTTCTTGAGGCAGATCTTTTAGAGATTTTTGTGGTTATCATGGTAGACTAGTACAGGCAGCCTTACAGAGTTTGGGTAGTGGGTCTTCTGGTCCAGTAGTTCAGGGTGGCCATTCTGGCCTACTAGTACTTTCTCCTATTGAGTCAGGCCATAGAGTTTGCTTTGTTTGTGATAAGATTGGCTATTTGGCTAAGGACTATCCCCGTCATATGATTAGAGCTACTCTTATTTTAGTTCGGAGAGGTAGGGGTTCTACTAGAGGTGCAAGAGGCAGAGGTAGTATTGCTCATGGTGGTGGTCATAGGGCCACTCAGCCAGTTGGTGGTCGTGAAGAGTGCTATGCTATACCCGCCAGACTAGAGGTAGAGGCTTTTGATATTGTGATCACATATTTCATCCACTTTTGTTTCAGATCTGCATTTATGTTGTTTGATTATGGATTAACTTTTTCCTATGAGTTTGCATATTTTGCTTTAGGTTTTGATTTGGTTAGTGAGTCTCTTGCCATGCCTATTCGTGTATCTACCCAGAAGTAGATTCTTTAGTAGTGGATCGAGTGTACCAATCTTGTATTATGACTTTTTTATCGTTAGACTTGGGTAGATTTGCTTGTGTTAGATATGGTTGATTTTGATGTATTGGGTATAGATTGGTTGGCTCCTTTTCATGTTGTCCTAGATTTGTATGCTAAGATCGTAACCTTATATTTGTCGGGTATGCTGAGGATAACTTAGAAAAGTTCACTTTATTCAGGTCCTAAGAGGGTTATATCTTATATTTAGGCTCGTCGATTGGTTGAGAGGAGATGTTTGTCTTACTTGGATAATATTCGTGATACTAGTACTGCTTCACCTCTTTCTTTGGATCCTATTCATATTGTTTATGTATTCATGGATATGTTCCCTACTGATTTGCATGGTATGCCTTTGGATCATGATTTTGATTTTGTCATTGATGTTGAGCCGGGCACCAAGCCCATTTCTATTCCTCCTTATAGGATGGCCCCACCCAAGTTGAAAGAAATGATGTATCAGTTGTAGGAGTTGTTGAATAAGGGTTTTATCCTACCTAGTGTATTGCCTTGGGGTGCACCTATTTTTTTTATGAAGAAGAAAGATGGATCTATGTGGTTGTTTATTTATTATCGATAGTTTAATAAGTATCCTCTTCATTATAGTAATGACCTATTTGATTAGCTTTAGGTTCCACAATATTTTCAAAGATTAATTTGAGATCTGGGTACACCATCTGAGGATTAGAGCTTTAGATATTTCAAAGACTCCTTTTTGGACTCAATCATTATGAGTTCTTGGTGATGTCCTTTGGGTTGACCAATGCCCTACCTTATTCATAGAGTTGATGAACCAGGCATTTTGATCGTATCTCAAATCCTTTGTTATTGTATTTATAAATAATATGTTGGTTTATTCCAAGAGTAAGGCTGATTAAGAGGAGAATTTATGGATTATGCTTCAGAGATTGAGGGATAAGAAGTTGTATGCCAAGTTTTATAAGTGTGAGATTTGGTTGGAGTATATTTCTCTCTTACGTCACGTGGTAACTAAGGAGTGTATTATGGATAATCTAGCCAAGATTGCAATAGTTAGTGATCGGGCTAGACCTACTTCGACAATTAATATTCCGAGTTTAATTGGCTTGGTAGGTTATTATTAGTGTTTTACTGAGGGTTTTTCATCTATCATAGCTCTATTGACCAAGTTGACTTAGTTAAAAATTTCCTTTTAGTTGTCTGATACTTATGAGGTGAGCTTCTAGAAGCTCAAGGATTTATTGACATCAACTCCTATATTGACTTTGCCCAAGGAAGGCATGGGTTTTACCATCTTTTGTGAGGCTTCGATGTTTGGTTAGGTGTTGTGTTGATAAGGGTAAGGTTATTACGTATGCTTTTCATTAGTTGGATCCCTATGAGAAAAATTACCCTACCCATGATTTGGAGTTGTGCGCGGTTGTTTTTCTTTAAAGTTGTGGAGGCACTACTTATATAAACTTTGATGTGAGATTTCTTAGATCACCGGATCTTTCAGTACTTCTCCACTCAATGATATCTTAATATGAGGCAACAATGTTGGCTTGAGTTGCTTAAGGATTATGACTTGACTATTCTATATCATCTGGGCAAGGTTAATATGGTTCCAAATGCCTTATGTTGGAAGTTTGCTAGCAGGGGTGGCTTGGCACATTTTTTGACCTAGGAGAGGCTTTTGGACTTAGAGGTTTATTCTTTAGCTAACCAGAGGATTAGGCTAGATATTTTGACACATTAGTGTGTCTTGGCATTTATAGAGGCTAGGTCTTCTTTGATAGAGTAGATTTGAGCTTATCATTTGATGATACGGGATTGAGGTTGATTCAGGATAAGGTATTGAGTGGTGAGGCTAAGTAAGCCTCACTTGTTACCAATGTTATTTTGAGGATTAGGGGTTAAGTTTGTGTGCTAAGAGTAGGTGATTATGTTAGATTGATTTGGGAGGAGGTACATTGTTCCAGACATTCTATCCATTCACGAGTGACTAAGATAAAGCCTGACCTGATATAACATTACTGGTGGGTGGTATGATAAAGGATGTAGCAGATGTTATAGCTCGTTGCCTATGTTTTCAGTAGGTATAGACTGAGTATTTGAGACCTTGTGGATTGCTTCAAAGATTATCCATTCCTAAGTGGAAGTGGGAGCAGCTTATTATGGACTTCATCATCGGTTTGCCTGAACTTCTCATGAATTTGATAGTGTTTGATTCACCGTGGATCAATTAACCAAGTCTACTTATTTCCTCATAGTTTAGGTCTTTTTAACTGCTAAGAGGTTGGCTCGTATCTATATTTGAGAGATTGTGCGACAACATGGTATGTCGGTGTCTACCATTTCAGATCAAGGATCTGAGTTCAGTTTCCACTTTTGGAAGACTTTTTAGAATGATTTGGGTACTCAGGTTGACCTTAGTATAACATTTTACCCTCAAAATGATAGTCAGTCATAGCAGACTATGCAGGTATTGGAGAACATGCTCTGCGCTTATGTGATGGATTATGGTGGTCAGTGGGAGCAATATTTTGTCTTAGTAGAGTTTGCGTATAATAATAGCTGTCATTCCAGTATTAATATGGGTCCTTTTAAGTCTTTGTAGGTGCATTGATGCACTCTAATTGGTTGGTTTGAGATTTTAGAGATTAGACCTCGAGGTACAAACTTGCTTTGTGAGACTTGGATAGAGTTTGGATCATTTAGGATAGACTTTGAGCGGCTTAGAGTAGGAAGAAGTTCTATGTTGATCATATACTTTGTGCCTTGAGATTTCGTGTTGGTGATCTTTTTTTTATTCGAGTTTCACTCATGATGGGTGTGATGAAGTTTGGGAAGAAAGGCAAGCTTATCCAGAAGTATATTAGTCCATTTGAGATTCTTCATACTATTGGTGATGTGGCTTATGAGTTAGCTTTTCCCTTAGATGTATCAGTTGTTCATCTAGTTTTTCATGTTTTTATGCTTCACTATTATATTTTAGATGAGTCTCATGTCATTCGTTCGGAGTTGGTTCAGTTAGATAAGAGGTTGTCTTTTATTGAGGAGTCGGTCTCTATATTGGCTAGGGATGTTAGACAGTTCTGCTATAGAGTTATTCCTATAGTTATGGTCTAGTGGAGGCATCAACATATATATGAGGATATTTGGGAGGCCGAGTCTTATATGTGTGGTTCTTATCCCCAGCTATTATTGATTCAGGTATTTCTCTTGCCTTCATTTGAGGCCAAACTAAATTTTTAGAGGTGGATGATGTAACAACCTGAATTTTTATGAAATATGTGTTTTGCATGATTTAACTATTTGACTCCTCCTTGTGGTTGCATTGTGGTATTTCTGGGGTATGGGGATGTTTGGCATGGTTTTTGATGCATTTTGGTGTCATTTATGTGATATTGAGGTTTTTGATGGCTTTGAGAGCCTTATATTTGAGTTCAGTGTATATCTTTTGATCCATGTAACAAATGGCACAACGGACTACGCCAGTAGATCTGGAACATCTATTTTAGGGTGGTAACATAGTTGGTGTGGTTTTATGGCTTTTAAGTCTCATTTTGACCCTCGGTTTGAAAAATTGTGATTTTGAGTTTCGGAGGTCAACTTTATGAAAATGATGTTGTTTCAAAAATATGATATCGCCATTGATTTTGAATAATTAAATTTGATGGGGTAGTATATTTTGTTTGCATTTGAGAGATTTTAGATAAATATCGAGGGGCCCATGGAGACTTGAATTGAACAAAGTTCCCCTCTAGTGTACCCGCGATCATAGAGCTATTACTGCAATCGCGATAGGGCGTGTAGGGTATGTGTCGCGATGCCGACCCTGGCCTGCAATTGTGATTCCCCTGAAGCCAAGGTGTTGAGATCATGACCCTGGCCCGCAATCGCAATTCCCCTCATAGTCAAGGTGCTGCAATCGCGATCCGAGGTCCACGATTGGAAAGCCTTGTATATAAATACCCATTTTCACCATTTTGCTCTATTTTTTGACTTAGAGCTTATGATTTCATGGTTTTGAGCAACTTTCTCCATTTCTAAACTTAGGTTAGCTCTATTACACTATTTTCAACTAATATCTTCCATTTTTAACAATAAATTCTTGTTTTAAACACGGATTAAAACATGAAATTTGGGGATTTTGGCCCATAAGGCTTAAAAATGGTAATTCTAGAATTTAAACCCCAATTTTATTCTTTTTTCATTTGAATGAGTTTCTAATCTTATAATTATTAATTTCCCTTTAATTTCATCTTCAAAAAATTTCCATTTATGATATTGATAGCCTGTATAAATGAGAATAATTGTGTTTGGTTTGATAAAAAAGTATATTATGGTGCCAATTGTTTATTGTGATGTATTCATACTCTATTGGCGTATGAATCATGTTAGATTTCATGAATGGTTGGTAATAATTAGTGGATATTTGGCTCTTATGATGGTATATTGGTTGGTTGTGATAATACTCATTGTGGTTGGTTGTGAAAAAATTCATAGTGGTTTTTTGGTTGTTAGCATTGCATTCTCATACTCATTCATAAAATAATGGCACCATCGTAGAAATATTAAGAAACAATGGCAATACCTTTTTATGATACAAAATGTAACATCTTATAAAACCCTTTTGAGGGATGTGCTAGGGAGGAGATATGGATTGTATATGAGTTGATAAACCCCATATGGGTCCTACGTCGGGAAGCTTTAGCTCTGTTGGTGTATATGGAGGCTGTACAACAGTCTCAGAGGTTATGGAACGACCTCGTGCAATACATCATCCTTATCATTTTAATTGTATTTACTTTATTATGCTTGTGATATAACTGTATTTCTGTCTTGACTTGTTACTAATATATTTATCATATTTTCCGTTACTTGTACTTGACATTCTTGCCTACACTATCCTTCTGTAGTCTGCTTACATTTGGTATCAATGTATACTTTTATTCCTTTCTGGTGCTTTCCTGTATTATATGTGGATATTATAGAACTATGAAATGTCTTGGCTTTGAAACCTTAGAAAAAAAACCCCTAAGATTGAGATTCTGGACAAGGTACGGTTTAAGCATACCACTTGTATACTAGGGTACGACAAGTAACCACCCTCTCATAAGATGATCAATGAATAAGGGATTAAATTTTTTCCAAGGTACGATTTTACCTCAACTTAGTTGTATATTAGGATCCCAATCGTAAGATGCCAAGTCGTATGATATCTTGAGTCTTATCCAAAGTCATCTACCTAGGGTATAGATTGTAGTGTACTGCTCGTACCTTAGGGTACGACTTAGACATGAGGGGTTGTATGTTGATCAGTATGGATCCAATAAAAGGTCTAGGGTATAAGTTAGGGTACCACTTAGGTACGGTTTAAGGGGATAAGTCGTACCCTCCTGGGTGCAATTTTTAGCATTTAAACTAATGGGATTTTTGATATTTCCCACCCCTAAACCCTTATTACCCACAACTTATAACATTATTTAGCCCTTCATTATTCAGTTAGATAAGATAGAAACATTCCAAAACCCTCTCCAAAACTTCTCTATCAAGATCGGGGCTAGGGTTCAACAAAGAGGACATCTAGAGGCTTGAAGACCAAGAATCTTTCTAGAATCTTTGTGTATAAGGCATGAGAATCTTTCTTTATTTTTATTTCTCAAATATCATGTGCTTTGAACCTTGATTATAATTTGTAAATGGTGGTTTTGAAATCAAATGTTGAGAGTTTTGATGCATAGAGAAAAGTGCATGTCGGAAGGCATACATTTCATGGTCTTTCTATCTTATGTCATAGACTTGTTATAGATTTGGTTTTTGGCTATTGTCGGGAACATGTCCCGACATATTTAGACATAGAATTTTTAGAGGCTTTGTGGATGACTGTGGACTTTGGTATGTTAGCTTGGTATGTTGACATTAATGGAATGATTAGACATTCTTAAGTTATGTTTACTAGTCTTGTTTCTCCTATCTTAATTATATAGTCGGAGTTCATCCGACCCTTGTGGATTGATTTGATAGTTAGGCTTGGTTAATGGGGGATCTCCAGTCCTTTTTGGGCTTGAGATGCCCATACATTTAGACCTAATTTTGGGTCGTGTCAAGTTGGTATCAAAGATAGTTCATGGTCAGTTGGGTTTCCATAAAGTTGTGTAAAGTAGAGTCTCTTTAATGGGTGTGTAGCGCACCACACTGATAAGACAGGGGCTATGAGGAAATTAAGAATGTTTCACTTTCTTATTTTCTTATTTTGAGCTATAGAGTCTAAGGTCTTGGATTCTTCTGATTTTCATTTGTTTATTTTCAAATCATGCCTCCTCAATGATTTCAAGAGCACGGTATCTTGTTTGTCCCAACTGGGGATGATGTTTATGGGGCTCACTCTACATATGGAGTCCATACTCGGTCTAGGGGTCTGGTTCCTGATGGTTTGGGAGTTCTACCAGCTCCTTCTAGTCCTCCTCCAGTTTCTCAGGCTGATGTAACAAATATTGAGTTTTGTTAGTCGATTTATATGATTGCTCAGTTGGTGGCTTCTAGGCTAAGCGTGGTTCATCTGGTAGTGCATCTTTTGAGGCCAGAAAGGTTGGCCAATTTATGAGGTTGAGTCCTCCAACATTTACTGGTGTTAAGGTGGAGAAGGATCCTCAAGGTTTTCTGTATGAAATGGAAAAGAATTTTAGAGTTATGCATGTCATGATGTGGAAGGGGTGGAGTTTGTGGCCTGTCAGTTGAAGGACATAGCATACCAATGGTACAAAGAGTGGGATCGGACAAGGGGTGATGTTGATGAGTCATCCTTATGGGAGGATTTTACTAATACATTTCTAGATTGCTTTTTCCCTCAAAAGTTGAGGGAAGCAAAGGCAAAAAAGTTTGTTAATCTGAAGCAAGGAAAGATGTCAGTCAAGGAGTATGCCTTGAAAATTCTATCAGTTGTCTAGGTATGCTTAGGATATGGTGTCAGATAAGAGAGATCAAATAAGCAAGTTTGCTTTGGGATTGTATCATGAGTTGGTCCTTGAGAGCAAGGCAACTTTGTTGATCAAAGACATGGACATCTCTAGATTGATTGTGTATATGCAACAAGTAGAGGAAGATAAAAATAAAAAGATTGGGTTTAGTGAAAGCCAAGGGAAAAAATTTAGGCCTTCTAAGCAAAGTGGTAGAGATGGTGGTAAATGGACAAGGAAGAAGTCAGGAAGTTACGATTCTTTCTCCTAGGTTAGTGCACCTTACCCAAGTCCATCGGGTGATCGTTAATCTCAGTTTGATGGTAGGTTTCGGGCATAGGGTACCCAATCTCTGGCTAGTGGGGTTCAGTCAGCTCTGTCCTACCCTCCCTAGAAATTCTGTGGTCAGCATCATCATGGCCAGTATGAGAAGGGAAGGAACAAATATTTTAGATATGGTCAGATTAGGAATATTCAGCGAAAGTACCCTTCTTTGGTGGCTTCTTGGGCCAACAGGACCCCTATTTCTACTTTATCCGCTCCTTCACCGAAGGGCGCTACTTTTGCTTATGCTTCTGTTACCGGTGCCGACACTGGCCAAAATTGTTTACATGTTCTTGCATCTCACCAGGTTCTTGTGACATCTCCTGATATGGTTACGGGTATGTTGAAACTTTTTTCCCGTGATGTTTATTGTTTACTTGACCCTGAGTCTACTCTGTCCTATGTGACCCCCTTTTGTGGCTGTTTATTTTAGTTTTGGTCCTGAGTGTCTATTGGTTTCTTTTTCTATTTCCACCCCGGTAGGAGACTCTTTGGTTGTTAAAAGAGTCTAGGGTGTGTGTGGTAGCTTTTGGAAGTAAAAAAACTCTTGTAGACTTGATAGAGCTGGGCATAGTTGATTTTGATGTTATTTTGGAAATGAATTGGTTTCATTCGTGCTATACTTTCTTATATTGTCAGACCCATATGATCATGTTTAAATTCCATAATGAGTCGGTCATTGTATGGGAAAGGGTTTCTTTAGTGGATAAAGGGTGGTTCATCTCCTATCTTGGAGCCTAAAAGTTTATTTCTAAAGGGTATATGTACCATTTGATCCAAGTTAAGGATTCCAACTCGGAGGGTCCTTCTCTAGAATATGTTCCCGTGGTTAATAAGTTTCCCGAGGTATTTTTTGATGACATTCTTGGTGTTCCACCTAATAGGGAAATTGATTTTGGGATTGATCCTGTTCCAAATACTAATCCTATTTCCATCCCTCGCTATAAAATGGCTCCGGCTGAGTTAAAGAAGCTTAAGGAGCAATTGAAGAATCTCTTAGATAAAGATGATATAGATCCTAGCGTGTCTCCTTAGGGTGCTCCGGTGTTGTTTGTGTATAAGAAGGATGGTTCCCTTCAAATGTGTATTAATTATCGTCAGTTGAACAAGGTGACCATAAAGAATAAGTATCCTCTTCCTAGGATCGATGACTTGTTTGATCAGCTTCAGGGTGCAAATTGTTTCTCTAAGATTGATCTTAGGTTGGGATATCATCATCTTAAGATTAAGGAGGTGGATATCCCTAAGACTGACTTTAGAATCTGGTATGGTCACTATGAGTTCCTCGTTATGTATTTTGGGTTGACCAATGCCCCGACGACATTTATGAACTTGATGAATAGGGTCCTCCATCCATTTCTAGATTTATTTGTCATTGTCTTCATTGATGACATCTTGGTCTATTCTAAGATGTCGATCACCTCTATGCTATATTTTAAACCTTGAAGGATCATCATTTGTATGCCAAGTTTTCTAAGTGTGAATTTTGGTTGGAGGCTATGACTTTTCTTGGCCATGTTATCTCTAGTGAAGGGATCATGGTGGATCCACAAAAGGTTGTGGTGTTTAAGAAGTGGCCTAGACCTGTGACAACTGACATTCAGAGCTTTTCGGATTTAGCCGGTTACTATATGAGATTTATGGAAAGTTTTTCGATGATAGTTGCTCCTTTGACTAAGTTGACCCAGAAGAAGGTCAAGTTCTTGTGGTCGGATGTGTGTGAGGGTAGTTTAGAGAAGTTGAAGGATAAATTAACTTCGACTCCAATTTTGACCTTGCTCGAGGGAAATGATAGTTTTATAGTGTATTGTGATGATTCTCGTATTGGGCTCGATTATGTATTGATACAGCATGGTAGGGTGGTGTCCTATGCTTCTAGGCAATTGAAAATTCATGAGAATAACCACCCTAATCATGATTTGGAGTTGTTAGCCATGGCATTTGCATTGAAGATTTGGCGACACTATCTCTTTGGGGTTCATGTTGAGATCTTTTTGGATCATAAGAGCCTTCAGTGTGTGTTTACTCAAAGAGAGTTGAATCTCAGGCAAAGGAGATGGCTCGAGTTGCTGAAAGACTACGATATGAGCCTCCATTACCATCCAGGTAAAGCTAACATAGTTGTTGATGCTCTTAATAGGTTATCCATAGGAGTTTAGCTTATGTGGATCAGGATAAATGGGAGTTGGTGGAGAAAATTTATCATTTCGATAATCTTGGTGTTTGTCTCACGCACTCTAAGGATGGTGGTGTATTTGTCCATCAGGTATTGCAATCGTCACTTGTTGTAGAACTAAAAGGAAAAGCAAATAATGGATCCCGATTTGATGAAGATTAAGAGTAGTGTGGGTCAACAAAAGTTTGTTGATTTTATGATTGGTGGTGATGGAATCTTGAGGTACCAAAGGTAGGCTTAGTTAAGAGGAGAGAAAGCTTGTCTGGACACCGCGATTAAAAAATATTTAAATGAAAAAAACTTCAAATATAATTTCTCTTTAAATTTAAAAATTTTCTTCCCATTTTTATTCAAGTATATTATTTAAATTTATTTTTAATAAAAAGATTATCACATAAATTTTCATATATTATAATAAAGTATGGACAAAACTCACTATTTAAATTATTTTTGAATGATATGAACCGCGGATAGATGAATGCTTTGTAGATGTTTGTTACTTCCTCAACATAAAAAATAAGGACCTATTTTTAGTTTTAATTTGCTTTAAAAAGAATGAACTTTTCTTTTTTTAGCAATACTTTAATTTCAACCTTCCACGTGTTATATTTAGAACCATAAGATAAAGGATATTTGGGTACATTGACATAACTTTAATTTATGACCACAAGATACAAAAATTTCTTTTATTTTCTTATACTCCGTGTCAAGTTGAAATAGAAAATTCTTTTTAAAATGAAGGGAGTAATATATTTTTCTTATTTCATTATTACTCTACTAAATAATTTACTATAATCAATGTGCAAAGAAAAAAATTTAATTCTATTTGTTTGTGGACATTTCATTTGAATAAAATAAAATTAAAATTTCAACACTTATAAAAGGGAATGAAAATTAGTATTATGTATTGGAACCAATAAAAAATATTTATAGAAAGTTGTGAAGGAAACCGTAGAGTCCACGTGAGATATTATACAACTTTGGAATAGGATTGACATTTTTTAAAAGAGGTTTGGTTTGTTTTGTTATTGAAAATTAATGTACGAACTTTGAGGCCTAAGAATAAGCAAACAATGCATTTTTCTTTTTTGAAATGACAAAAATGCCCTTGGTCGTTCCACTTACTCACTCCTCTATATAAAACTAGATACCTGTGCCCATGCAAGGCACCGGCATTTTGGCAAAACTAATGTGCAAAAGCGATCCAACTTTGAGGAAGATTATTTCCACTTGTTTTAATTATTTAATATAGGAGTAAAAGAAAAGAAATGTAGTACAATGAACCGATGCTAACATAATATATAAATTCCGTGTGGAATAAAATTGAGCTTGCTAGACTGGTCCAACCTATACAAAAGTGATTATATAAGTGGATAAAAATCGAGCTAGATTGTTGTAACTACAGTTGGCGGCACGTGTTTCGCTTGGACATTCCTGAAAAAGCACATAATGCACGTCTTATTTGAAAGTTTCAAATATATAAGTTGAGGAGAAATACTTCGATTTCAAAATATTTATCGCACCATAAAATTACCAAAATACCCTTGGTAGTTATTTAATAAGGAACAAAAATATATTTATAAAAAATTACTACCATGTATAGTTCAATTACAAAGGTCTAAATAAAAATAGTATTAAAATAATACATGAGGACAAACTTAATAAATATTAAAAAAAAAATATGCATGTGTAACCATTTTATTGCACCATAAAAATGTGGACAAAACTAATAAATATAAGGAAAAGGCAATATGCATGTGTAACCATTTTATTACACCATAAAATTACTGAAGTACCCTTGGGGTATAAAAATCAAGTAATTTAATAAGGAACAAAAAAATATTTATAAAAAATTACTATCATATATAATTAAATGACAAAGTTCTAAATAAAAATATTATTAAAATAATACATGAGGACAAAACTAATAAATATAAGGAAAAAAATA
>NC_061111.1:97485375-97499013 GCF_002878395.1 Capsicum annuum | reverse complement strand
GATGAATATACTTGCGCATTTAAAGAATATTATTATAAAGGAGCAAGTATATTCATCTATATAACACATATTACATATTACTAATTTTAATATTAAATTCCTATTTGTATCTTTTTCTACATCTTGTTCTTCTTCTATTGTTGTCATACTACCAAATTCATCTTTTATAGTTGTTTCATATTTTTTTAATAATTCTATATGTGTTAGTTTAGTTGTTGTTGATGAGGTTCCTTCTATAGGTTTATTAGTTTTTAATACCTTCTTGCTATTTTCAGTTAAATTTGAAAACCATAATTTAACTGTTCCTATTAGTGTTTTTTCTATATATTCTGGTGCATCTGTTACGTTTATATTATTATCTAATAATTGTTTTGTCATATATCCTATCCATAATTGTATTATTTTTTCTGTATCTATTACACAGTCTAAGTCTAAAATGTTATAATTTTTATTAACTATTTGTTTTGGTGTCCATTTGTCATATTCATTCTTTAGATTATATCTTTTAAACTTATTCTTATAATTTATAGGTTTTCTTATTTCTGATGTTCTAGGTATTATATTTTCATCTTCTTTTTTTATCAAGAATATTTATTTCTGTGTTGATATTTTCTAAGTTTTCTGTGTTGATATTTTCTAAGTTTTCTTCATTAATTACTTCTTGTTTTTCGTTGATTTCTAAATTTTTTGTATTTGTTAATATTTCTGTATATGTTTCACTATCTACTGAATCATAATTATCTGTCTCTTCAACATCTATATTATTTATTTCTAATTCCTTGTTTTTTATTTCTTTATCGTTTATTTCTAATTTTTCTTTAAATTGATTTATCTCGTTTAGTAATTTTTGTTCTTTATCTTTTTCTTCCTTTTCTTTTTGTCTTTGTTCATACAAATCTTTTAACATTTGTAGTTCTTTTTCTAATTCAGCATTCCTACTATTTTTAGTTTTTTCTATTTTTCATATTTCTTCTGTAGTTTGTTGTTTTATTTTTTCTATTTCCTTTTTTCTATCTATTTCTTCATTTTCTCTTTCTATTCTTACCATAGTTGTCAATTTATCTTCTAATTTTAATTCTTTTTTTTCTAACATTAAATATAAATGTTCACCAATTTTCATATATCTTCTTCCTAGATTAGAAATACTATTTTTATTTTTAATCCTTCGTGATTTTCATATATTTTTTCATCTATTATAAATTCTTTTTTGTTCATTTTATTGTGAATAGTTCATATTGATATATATATTCTAAACTATTTATTTGTGATTCTAATTTTGATATTTCATCTTTTTGTGTATTTATTGAGTTTTCACTAACTCCGGCAAATATAATATAATGTAGTCTTTCTATTCTTATTTTTAATTCTTTACGTTTTTCAGAAATAATTTGTTTTAGTTCTTTGTATTTTTGTACTTTATTCATTTAAACCAATCCAATCTAAATTCAAACATATATGCTACCTTTTGTCCTTCGTTAAAAGTCTTTGCTTTAGACAAAATCATCTTTTCACTATTTTTTTTACTATTTAAGAGTTAAAAATTAATTAAATATATCTATGGTAAAATCTTTATTGATTAGAAATTATCAGAATTAATGACAACTAATATTTATGGTAAATTGATGTTGAAAGCAGGGGTGGATCTACGTTGAAGTGAGGGAGTTCGAACTCCCTCAACCAACTGTAAGGAGTAGCTCAATAGTTAAGGGGGTTCATGTTAATGCTAAAGTTGCAGGTTTGATTCCTCCTTGGAGCTGTTGTTTTAGTTTTGTGAAAGTTTTTCCCCCTCCTCACTCCTAGCTTGGGCCTTTTTCACTCTAATTGGCAATTGGGCCTGATTAACACAAATTAGTTAGCCCATTTATTTTATTTGTGTGTATGTACTATTTACTTTAAACTTATTTATTTTCTTTTTTTTTAAGGATAAATATTGGGTCTAAAATATTTTGTATAAAATTTATTTTTACATAGTTGAAATGAAAAGTATTTCAATATAATATTTTTTATGCTCTCAGTACTAGTTTAAAGTTATAGCTAGATTTATATAATTTTCTATTCCCCCCTCCAAAAATAAAAAACATACTATGCATATCTCTTTTTATATGTTTTATGCCACATTTGTTCAAAATAGTTTCATATATTTGACTAGTTTTATATATTATACAAAAAAATTGGATTTCCCAACTTTTTCAGATTATTTTATCGAATTACATAGTTCGTTCTTTTGAATTATAATTTACACTCAACATATTAATATTGAAGTTGTTCAATAGTTTTTATTTTTATTTTGAAATACTAAATATATATTATAATATAGTAATTCAATGCTTACACATATTTAAGAACCTTATTTTTTTTGTAGAGGTTTAATTTGTAAAAAGAAAAATTAAAAGTAAAATAAAACTGCAAAATGAAAGTAAGAAAAAGGTATAATATTTTGTAAGAAGGGCTCGCAAAGCAAAGCTGAGAAGAAAAGTTAAAAGAACATGATAAGGCAGGTTAAAGTTAAGCGGATATCTCCTTTGTTTTTATAATGTAATTTTTTATACGCTTACTTCTTTATATATCGAATCCCCTGAACAAAAATTCTAGATCCGCCACTGCTTGAAAGATTTTCTTTTTTTTCTTTCTGTACATGAAAAGAGTCTCAAAATATATGTTCATTACAAAAAGAAAAAGTATCTAAACTCCTAAACTATATGATAAAAGATATATATGAAAACTTAAGAACTCAAGAACCATTTTTAATATTAAGAGAATTAGCGTCGCTAGGTTTTTTTTCACCCGCACACGTTGACATAATGGACATAAAACACATATTTACAATCAAGGCCAAAGATCTATTGATGGTCTCTCGAATAATAGCTCCATATTGGGTTTCCATTAGTATAATTATTTACTAATTCTTGGATAATCGTAGCTAGTCCAATGAGTTATTTATTTATGTAGAAATCGGGTATCTCAATTCTGGGTATCTCCCGTTGCTGTGTAATATCTTCTGGTATGATCATATCTTTGGTTAGTACTATTTTTACAACTTGTATAACTGGTTTTATTTTGTCGTATAATATCTCTGCTGGTGCAGTATAACACTTTATGGAGTGTCCCATCGTCTCCTTCTAGCTCTGAAACTTTAATGTCTTCCGATCGACATAGCTCTGCACACTGCTGAGTTAGCTGATTTGTAGCTATAGACTTCAGTTTATCTTCATTAGTCTTTAGCTTTTCTAACTCATTACCCATACTGTCCACTTTTATTGAAAGCGTAGTTAGAGTGTTGAGTATTTTTTCTAGAGTATCTTCTTCTATTATTTCAGTCTGTGTAGCTTTGCAACTCTACACCGATTATATTAATGGTGAAAATAGTTGATGGGGATCAATAAGATTTCAATTGTTGAAATTAATATGTTTTTTTCTCGATTTTCTTTATTATTGATTTTTATGCACTCCCTTCATTTCAAAATAATTGGATTATTTGAGTATTTTTTAGTGTGCAAAATGATTGAATTGTTCGTTAGTCAAGATAGATGTTGGAAAAAAAATTCAATTTTACCCTTCATTAATTAAATTTCCAAGGATGAGTTCTAATAATCATTACTAATGTTTTGGAGTTTGAAAAGGGAAAAAATGAAAAACATGACTAATTTATGTCTTTGTCTTTTTTAAAGATGTGTATCATATTTCAACAATTCAATTATTTTAAAATGGCGGGAGTATATTTTATTATTGTACCGATGAAACTTAATTCTCAATTAACTTACTTTTGATCTTGTCTTTCTTCCCCAGGATAGCAAATATATGTCTGTGCCCAAACACAATGGTAATGAATTGAACCTTTTCTTGCTTTCTCGAGATTATTTACTCTGCTCTACCCTATAAATCATGCATCTATTCATGTTGTTAGTGGGACTCACTATATACAATATTGTTAGTTCTTGTTTTTCATTTATTGATAGTATATTCATGCAGTTTTTTATATATTGTAAATTGATCTGATAGAGCTAAATTTACTTATGTTTTACAATAGGAGGAGATTTGAAGAGAGATATTAGTATATTAATTTGTTGTTCACTTTAATTTGTGGCATCAATCAAAGTGCACATGTGAATCTAGAACTTAAACTCTATAATTCAAATCTTTAATTGAAGTTTCTCACATTTGAATCCATTATTTTTTTAAAATTATTGGTTCAAATCAACTTTAATAGATTGTAACATATAAATATATGCTCCACATAAAGTAACAAGGCGGGACAACTCTACATCTGCCTCTGCGGAAGATACAGTAATAGCTATAGCAGGTCCGTGAAATAAAAGTCAGTTAATCATGTGGAGTAAAACAGATGTGCATACTCTTACCTTAAAGACAATTTTCCATCATGAGTTGAGCAAACCGTGGGTGCACAACTGTCACATGTTTGAAGTGACCATTCACGAGTTTGAATTAATGAAGAATAAAGAGATATTTTTTCTACAGAAAATCTAAGTTACACTTAGTGTATGTCACAAGCTAGAATCGTAAAGAATAAAAATATATCATCTCTTAACAGAAAACCTAAGTTACAACACACAGTACAACATTATGTTGAGATGGAAACTTAAGACATAAAGGTTAAGTTAAACACTAGGTAAAACTCAAAAATGTTATGTTGAGATGGAAACTTAAGACATAAAGGTTAAGTTAAACACTAGGTAAAACTCAAAAATGTTTCAAATGGAATGACGAAAATATAATGTTTCAAACAAAAAGAGGATAAGTGTTGTTCTAAGAATAATGAACAAGCGCCACAAAAAGAATAAAATAGAACATGCACCAACATGGACTTTTTATCAGCTAGAGAGACCCACTAAAAAGTAACCCTATCAAATGGGCCGGGTTGACCTGACCCGACCTGGCCCACTAAACAAATCCAGCCCGGCCAGTCCACGAGCTGTGGGGTACCGAGTTCCGAGTTGGGTTAATTTTTTTGGGCCCGTTTAATCTGGCTCGGACTAAAATCGTTCCAGGCCTACCGATTAATCGGCTCGGCCCAGATAACTAATTTTTTATTTTATTTTTTTAAAAAATCAGATTTAGTATATATACATTATATTGTAGTATGTATCTTGTAGTATATGTTTTATATAGAGTAGTATATACATTGAATGGTACGTATATATGTGTATATATATAGAATATGGACTCTAAAGTAGTGTATAATTAACGTATACATGTGTATATGTTTTATAAATTAGTATATATATCATTATATTGTAGTATATTTTATTTAAAGTAGTACATATATAATGAATGATACGTATAAATGTGTATATATCTTCTATAGACTCTAAAGTAGTATATATTTAACGTATTCATCTGTATATGTTTTATATTAATATATAACTATATATATAGTCTGTGTATTTATTGTAATATATATATTGTAGTATATTATATTTAAAGTAGTACGTATATATTGAATGGTACATATATATGGGTATATATATCTTCTATATACTCTAAAGTAGTGTATATTTAACGTATACATGTGTATATATTTTATAAATTAGTATATATATATCATTATATTGTAGTATATATATTGTAGTATATTTTATTCAAAGTAGTACATATATATTGAATGGTACGTATATATGTGTATATATCTTTTATAGACTTGAAAATAGTATATATTTAACGTATACACATGTATATGTTTTATAAATTAGTATATAACTATATATATAGTGTGTGTATATATTGTAGAATATTTTATTTAAAGTAGTACGTATATATTGAATGGTACGTATATATGTGTATATATAGAATGTAGACTCTAAAGTAGTGTATATTTAACGTATACATGTGTATATATTTTATAATTAGTATATATATCATTATATTGTAGTATATATATTGTAGTATATTTTATTTAAAGTAGTACATATATATTGAATGGTACGTATATATGTGTATATATCTTCTATAAACTCTAAAGTAGTATATATTTAACGTATACACGTGTATATGTTTTATAAATTAGTATATAACTATATATATAGTGTGCGTATATATTGTAGTATATATATATATTGTAGTATATTTTACTTAAAGTAGTACATATATATTGAATGGTACATATATATGTGTATATATATCTTCTATAGAATCTAAAATAGCATATATTTAACGCATACATGTGTATATGTTTTATATATTAGTATATATATCATTATATTGTAGCATATATCTTGGAGCATATTTTTTAAAGTAGTACATATATTGAATTGTACGTATATATGTGTATATATAGAATATAGACTCTAAAGTAGTATATATTTAACGTATACATGTGTATATATTTTATAAATTAGTATATAACTATATGTATAGTGTGTGTATATATTGTAGTATATATATTGTAGTATGTTTTATTTAAAGTAGTACGTATATATTGAATGGTACGTATATATGTGAATATATATCTTCTATAGACTCTAAAGTAGTGTATATTTAACGTATACATATGTATATGTTTTATAAATTAGTATATATATCATTATATTGTAGTATATATCTTGGAGCCTATTTTTTAAAGTAATACATATATTGAATTGTACGTATATATGTGTATATATAGAATATACTCTAAAATAGTATATATTTAATGTATACATGTGTATATGTTTTATAAATTAGTATATAACTATATATATAGTGTGTGTATATGTTGTAGTATATATTTTAGAATATTTTATTTAAAGTAGTACATATATATAGAATGGTACGTACATATGTGTATATATCTTCTATAGACTCTAAAGTAGTGTGTATTTAACGTCTACATGCGTATATATTTTATAAATTAGTATATATATATATATATATATCATTATATTGTAGTATATTTTATTTAAAGTAGTACATATATATTGAATGGTAGGTATATATGTGTATATATCTTCTATAGGCTCTAAAGTAGTATATATTTAACGTATACATGTGTATATGTTTTATGAATTAGTATATAACTATATATTTAGTGTGTGTATATTTTAGTATATGTTTTATTTAAAATAGGACATATATATTGAATGGTACGTATATATGTGCATATATATCTTCTATAGACTCAAAAGTAGAGTATATTTAACGTATACATGTGTATATATTTTATAAATTAGTATATATATCATTATATTGTAGTATATATATTGTAGTATATTTTATTCAAAGTAGTACATATATATTGAATGGTACGTATATATGTGTATATATCTTTTATAGACTTGAAAATAGTATATATTTAACTTATACACATGTATATGTTTTATAAATTAGTATATAACTATATATATAGTGTGTGTTTATATATTTTAGTATATATATTGTAGTATATTTTATTTAAAGTAGTATGAATATATTGAATGGTACGTATATATGTGTATATATATTTTCAATAGACTCTAAAATAGTGTATATTTAACATATACATGCGTATATGTTTTATAAATTATTATTTATATCATTATATTTTAGCATATATCTTGGAGCATATTTTCTAAAGTAGTACATATATTAAATTGAACGTATATATATGTATATATAGAATATAAACTCTAAAGTAGTATATATTTAACGTATACACGTGTATCTGTTTTATAAATTAGTATATAACTATATATATAGTGTGTGTATATATTGTAGTATATTTTATTTAAAGTAGTACATATATATTGAATGGTACGTATATATGTGTATATATCTTCAATAGACTCTAAAGTAGTGTATATTTAACGTATACATGTGTATATATTTTATAAATTACTATATATATCATTATATTGTAGTATATTTTATTTAAAGTAGCACATCTATATTGATTGGTACGTATATATGTGTATATATCTTCTATAGACTCTAAAGTTGTGTATATTTAACGTATACATATGTATATATTTTATAAATTAGTATATATATTATTATATTGTAGTATATTTTATTTAAAGTAGTACATATATATTGAATGGTACGTATATATGTGTGTATATCTTTTATAGACTCTAAAGTAGTATATATTTAACGTACACACGTGTATATGTTTTATAAATTAGTATATAACTATATATTTAGTGCGTATATATTTTAGTATATGTTTTATTTAAAGTAGTACATATATATTGAATGGTACGTATATATGTGTATATATTTTCTACAGACTATAAAGTAGTATATATTTAATGTATACATGTTTATATGTTTTATAAATTAGTTTATATATCATTATATTGTCGTATATATCTTGTAACATATGTTTTATTTAGAGTAGTATATAGATAACTAATGTATCGTTGTATACGCGATTACATGTGTAATTGTGTATATGTGTATACGTTTTTTGAATTCTAATGTACTATATACTATATATATAGTTTATATATTTTGTTTAACCTATTTAAAATGTTTATAGGTGGGTATATATAGTGTATATTGGAGAAATTTTTAATTTTTTTTGTTTTTGACCTGTTTTGACCGGATTTTTGATCTATTTTGATCGGATTTAGGTGGGTTGCATCAGGTTAGGTTAAGTGGGTTGGTTCAGAATTATACTCCCACCATATTTACTTTTCTACCATCAATTTGGTACATACCTTAAGAAATAATAAATAATAAAGCTGATTTAATGATTACTCTCTATTACTCAAACCTCATTTGAAAAATTTCACTTAATATATTGTAATTAAAATTTCATACATTTTATATGTTGACTAAGTATGATTTCTCACAAATGAAAAGAAATAGTTATGAACAATTTGCCAATTAATTAAGGGGAAATTAGCCACTATTGGGCTTTTATTATCACTTAAAGCTTAATTTTACCATAATTACATTTTGTAGCCGGAAGTGTGAATAAGTTTTAATATAATTACAGATCCTGACACACGCTTGTTTTTAAATCAATAAACCAACGACACTTTTTTCACTTTACTCAAACTCTCCTTTTACCCCCAAATCACTTTTTCTTTACACCTAAATTCTCAAACTTAGAAGCGGTTTCTTCTTCAATCCATATCTCTCCCACGATAACAATCAATAAATCCTCATAATCTATCAACAAACATTCATATTTTAGATTAGTTTTAACCTACTTGTGTGTATTTAATTAATTTATAATTTGAATAGCTAGTTTTTTTTGCAGATCCTTGATTTTGATTTAGCAATGGTGGATAATACTCCAATAAAGATGGTTACTAGAAGTATATCGCGTAGTGACATTGATGCACATATGGTTCCAATGTTTGACTTAGAAATTTCTCAATCCGAAGAAAAAGATGCATTGCCTTTGGATGAAGTTAGAGGTATTGGACATAAAAGACAAGTTGAAGATGATGTTCCGACTCTGGACAATGATAATGATGATTTGGTGAAAGAGGTATTTTGTTTTTCAATTTTTTACTTTGTTTTTCAATCTTTTACTTTGTACTGAATGATTGTTATTTATAATGTATGCATGTATTTATGTATGTGTATTTGTCCTATTAATGTGTATTGAATGAGGGTTATTTATTGTATGCATATTTGGTACTGTATGCATGTACTTATGTATGTGTATTTATCCCATTAATGTTTACTGAATGAGGGTTATTTATTGTATGCATATTTGGTACTGTATGTATGATTTATTTATATGTATTGATCTCATTAAGTTGTTTTGAATGATGGTTATCTATTGTGTGCATATGTGGTACTGTATGCATGTATTTATGTATGTGTATTTATCCTATTAATGTGTACTGAATGATGGTTATTTGTTCTATGCATATTTGGTACTGTATGCATGTATTTATGTATGTGTATTTGTCCCATTAATGTGTATTGAATGATGGTTATTTATTTTATGCATATTTGGTACTGTATGCATGTATTTATGTATGTGTATTTCTCCCATTAATGTGTACTGAATAATGTTTATCTCTACTGTATGCATATTCCTTGTATTCATATACTGTATTTGTATTTATATTCATTGTATGATATTCATATGCTACTGTATGCTTATATATGCAGAATGTGCGATATTATGTTAAGGAACTTCCTTGAGAATCACCATATATGTGTTGTTATCCCAACAATAACATAATAGCAGATTTGAAGGAAAAACTTTCTGTTATGCAGTTTCAGATGTTTACCAAGACTTGTTTTGGGGTGTATATGCAAATGCATGATTGTTCTGTTCAAGTACAACTAGTTAGGTGCTTTATGTATTTGGAGGTTGAAGAAAGTTCAAAATATTCTCTGGTGATATATGTAAATGGATCGACACTTCAATTTTTGCTTAGGAAATTTGCAATCATAATAGGATTAAATTGTGTTGCTAATAAAAATGATTTTGTGATTGAAAATAAAGAGCCTAATCGGATTGTTTCCCAGTATTTTGGAGGTCAAAGACTGTAAAAAAATTAGTTTTGATTAAATGTTTTGAAAATCGAGAATGGGGTGAGGGTAATGATGATGATGCTATTAAGATTGTTATATTGTATTTCATTAATACCTTCATTTTTTCTGGCGAGAAGCATTGTGTATCTGTCCCTAAGATTCACTTTCATTTGGTTGAAAATGGTAAATACAAGGATTATCCATGGGGTAAAAAAGCTTTTAAGGACTTAGTGAAGTCTATTTCCAAAAAGATGGATGCGCAGAAACAGTACTATAGAATTTATGGTATACCACTTGCTATGCAAGTTTGGCTTTATAGTGTCGCTCTGCTGTTGATCCAAAAATTATTGTCAAACATGGTAGTAGAATTCTGAGATTACTCAATTAGGAGACCACTGATAGACGTCCTCATTTTGAGGCTTTCATTAAAAGGATGTTAGCTGATGTTGACAATCCGGTAACTATGACATTATGAATACATTATTACATTTAGAATTGAATTATTTAAATGTATTCAAAATAGTACACTAATGTATATATTATTTGTAGGATGTATACAGAAATGTAACAGCTACTTCAAGAGAAACGGTAATTTTACAATTGCCTTGTGTAAATGTTGTAGAAGATACAACCTTAGATGATGTTTTTTCTTCTGATGATTTTCAAGATGCTCCACCAGCTACTAGAAAAAACAAAGGAAAGAAAAAAGTTGATACTGCATCTTCTGAAATAGAAACAACTGAAGTCGGTACCTTCATCTTCAAACATTCCTAGCAGATCATCCTTGAGGAATACAACAAGCCCTCCCATTTCTGTTTCAAAAGCATCGAAGAGATCGTTGTATCCTATTGCAAAACATTAGACAAAGAAAGTTGTGACTCAAAAGACTATTCCTCAAAGGACACTTCCTAAGCAGTCGTCTATCCTAGAGAAAAGAAAATCAATTGTCAAGCCTCTAATTAAACCCAAACCATCCAACGTTCCTATTGATGTACTTCCAGCGGCAAGTCGGATGAAGAATCTATTTTGGCTAAATAATTTGTCATTTTTCAGGAATTGGTAAAATACAATTTTAATTTTCTTGAAATCTTCTGTATTTGTTTCACAAGTTTTTTCTTAATTTTTTTGTTAAAAGGTGAAGGCTGAGATTGGTGATCTGCGCAAGTTGATAACTGACAACTTCAAGAGTGTTATGGAAGCTATCAAATCAATCAAAATTGATGAAAAAATAGTTATAATACTATTGCCTTTCATTATTCTATATATATAAATATAGTTCATACACTAATAGTATTAGAAATTTTATT
Source organism: Capsicum annuum (assembly GCF_002878395.1). NCBI lineage: Eukaryota > Viridiplantae > Streptophyta > Magnoliopsida > Solanales > Solanaceae > Capsicum > Capsicum annuum. The sequence goes on along the minus strand of NC_061111.1, from coordinate 97,487,290 downwards.
TACAGGGTCCTAATGTTGAACCTGCAACTGACATACCTACTATTCGTCAATCGTCACCCTAACGTATTAATGCTGCTTGTTTCAGTGTTCCAAATAAGTCTGATATATCTATGGTTGAACTACAATGAGTATCAAATTAATAAATTCAATAATTGTATATATATGCAACGTATTAATTTTTTCAAGTACATTTTCTTTCATGTTTTCTTACAATATAGAAGTATATAAACAATATATTAGTCCATCATATTTATCCATCTTTTATAGGGTGACAATGTTAAAGCTGTAGAAGATATACCTGTTGTTTTTCAACCGTCATCTCAGCATATTGACACTAAATTGTAACGCCCCAAGAACCTATTCCGAGATGTCACATGGTGCTCAAGGCCACACGTGGCCTCAAGCTAACCCTCTAAGCCTGTTATGACTTTCAGAACTCATTATAGCATAAATCATGCTAACATAAAGAGGAATAATTATGTCATGAACATACTGAAACACGAAGTAATATTGCCCTGTACAAATAAAATATTGAAATCTCTGTACACTCTGGTACACTAGTTTGACAAAGCCTCTACTACATAGGACAGAGGAGCCATTGGGATAGACCCCCAACTGACTCGTACTGAAATGAAAGTAAACAACCATCTATTAACAAGACAAAATTGGAGACACGGGTCCTTAAACCATGAGGACTCACCAACCACAGAAATGTAGATGAAGGTACTTAAAGATCACTGTCGCTGTTGAGACTGAGCACCTGAACCTATATCATGAGAAAATATAGAGTACAAAAGAGTATGAGAGTCAGTACTTGGGAATGTACTGAGTATGTGGGGGTGTATGGAACATTTTAAATAATATCATAAATGTATAAAAAAATCATGCATGCTGACAATAATAACTCTCTTCATTTGAATTATCTAAAACATCATTTCCAGAAGTCATCAGTAATAACATATGCTTTATAAATCTCATAAATCATTTAACTCAACTCAAACTCTTTGACTCATGACTTAGAGTGACTCGGTAACTCATGGTACTTATATTATTATGGACGTGGGAGTTTCTTATAACTGACATAACTACACCATGTAAGCCATATGGAGTCCAACATTTTGCTCTCCTAAGAAGAGAACCCCACATTGGCGGGGGTGTTGTACTCTTGCCAGGGAGTACAACCTCAATCTCGTTATCTCAATCCCATACTCAGCCTCTGGCCCACAAATATCAACATCAATCCTATGGTGGCACGTAGTTTTGGAGAAATACCACATTTCCTGCTCGGTGCTAAATACTTCTCCCAGACTCAGCTCAAAACGCGTTAGGAAATCCACGTTAATCAATATCAACTCATGGGTATATTTTAAATACCAAAACATAAATATATATATATATATATATATATATATATATATATCTCATTTGCAAATAATAAACATCTTGTGGATTCCTAACCCGACTCAACACAACACAATCTTTCTCAATATCGAGTACATTTGCTTTTCAAATTATTTTCAAATATCAAAAGCTTTAAGGAAACATCATAGGACTCATTCTTTACTTTCAATCTCAAATATCAATATATATTCAATAGTCAAATTTCTCATGGAAAGGCATAATTCATGACACTTGTCTTAAATCGCTTAGAAATCATCAATACGTAATGACAATATACAACTCATGGAATAAATTCTTAATTTAAGAAACATGATGGTGAAATAATCATAAATGTCAAACTTATTCAGCTCAAATTTCATAAATCATAAATAAAAAAATTTGGATGTAAACCCATTTGCAAAATCATGTAAATCAATAATAGAAAGTAAATCATTAGGCACAAGAACGAAAGGAGTGTTCTTGTTCAAGCCCCACATACCTTGGATTATAATTTTGGAGATATAGAAACTTGTTT